>NW_015388054.1:232614-266810 GCF_001527695.2 Protobothrops mucrosquamatus | reverse complement strand
GGACACATCCTGCCACTGTGTGTCTAAACTGAAAGTGGCTGAGTTTATACAATACATTAAGCTTAAACTAAAAGAGCCACATAAACACTTAGTGAAATGTATGAATCTATCTACAGAGACAAGAGGTTACAGAGGAATAGCAGCTTGTAGCTCAAGGATGTTGGGAGGGGGAGAAGAGGAAAATGCAGAAAAAAACATAATTTTCTAGCATCAGGAATCAATCATGGTGCAAGTGTATGATACAGATACACTAACTGAACTTGCTTGGCTAATATTTCATAAAGGCAAATAAAAAAGACTTGTTTTTCCAGCTTTCTTTTTTTTTCTTAGTACTTTTCTAGCCATACCTACCACAAATACAATCCTTTGCAATAATGAAAACCCGAATCAACTTTTGTCCTTGGGGAATGTTTCTCAGCCATTGCAAGGAATCTTGGAACTTCCTCTAATTTTCCAGCTCTTCTTAACAGATCAATTAAACGAGAGAGTGTAGTATAATTGTCTAAGCACATGATAATGAAGAGTAATTATGTGTTAATATATGTTCAGATCAAACAAAGCAACTGTCTTTTTTTTAAAAAAAGCATACATATGCAAACACACACATACACACGCAGAACAAACATGAACACCAAAGAAAATAAGAAAGCCAACCTTCCCAAGTCATACATTTTTCACTCTGTAAAGAGACAAGCCTACAATCATAGCCCTGGCCTCCTCCATCACACTCACACACCTTTACGTTTGCTGCAGGGGAAGGGCAGGTAGGGAGAGAAGATGAGACAATAGCTAAGCCTGGCCTATGCAGCTAAGAACTCTGATACCGTAGCTGAAAACAAAAGAATTATAGGCACCATGTTATTCTTCCTTACTCTGTTCCTTTGTATTACAGGAACACCTAAGTAAAGCTCAGAATGTTTGTAGAATGCTCCTCTTGTATCAAACAATAATCACATCATCACTTCCATCACTTAACCAGTGGAACAACCTGCCTCCAGAAGTGGTGAATGCTCCAACACTGGAAGTTTTTAAGAAGAGACTAGACAGCCATTTGTCCGAAATGGTATAGGGTTTCCTGCCTGAGCAGGGGGTTAGACTCGATGACCTCCAAGGTCTCTTCCAACTTTATTATTATTATTATTATTATTATTATTATTATTATTATTATTATTATTATTATTATTATTATTATTATTATTATTATTATTATTATTATTATTTTCAATCGACAAATATTAAATGTGTCTCTTTTTGTTTTTCAGAATATGAACATTCTTATTTTTTTAAAAAACAAATTCTCAGAATACACCTTTTAGCTTCTTATCCCAATCGCATTAAGGACTTCAAGAATTCATGGAAGTCCAGATTGCTTGTACCAATGGCAGAAAGATATTTTATTTCCTTAAAAAAGTCACATAATATATTTTCTTTTCTTCCGTCTTCTTGTCCCCTGCCCCTGGAAACTCTTACCGGGAGCACCCTTAACACCCTCGATTCAGCCAAATATTTGACACTTGTCATCCAGACTGTGAAAGCTATTGCTACAAATAATTGTGTCAGCTTGCAAAGTGTCTAAGTGTTCTTTGTTAAATTGACTTTAACATTTGAGGAGTACATAGCCTACTTCCTATTCTGACTGGAATTCTGTTTTCCTGCGGTAAAGCATATACAGGTGCTTTAAACAAAGCCCATGGAGGCAAGAAAAAACAGAATTATTGTATAATGGGCTCTGCAAATTATGTAAATATATTCTCCCTTCATCTACTTTTTTTTAAAAGCCATTATGAGAAAACTTTTTCTCATCTGATCTTGAACACAGCGGATTGTCCTGTCACACTTCTGTGGAATATTTCATTTCTAATCATTTGCGGAAAAGAATTAGTTCCTTTCAGCCCTTTCTCAAGATTTGTTTGATTTTGAACAAGGCTTGTAAGAAAAGAACAACAAAAGGCTTCAATGCTCACCGGGATGGCGGTCCAAAAGCTGCTGGAAATGAAACACAGCCTGCTCATAGTCCTGTTTCTTGAACACGAGGTCAGCCATCATCTACAAGGATTAAAGCAGCCAGGTTCACCGATCAGAGGAAAGCGCACAGCCTGCTCTGCACTGAGGTAATCTTGCAAACATCGGCCTCTGGCAACACTGAATAAAAGTTCAGTTGGGGGAAGACTTCTGAGGTCCCTTCCAGCTGTCAAATTCTATAGGTTTGTTCTATATGGGCCAAACATTTCACCTAGCCAATGCTAGCGGTGTACCATAAATGTTTAAGGGAAAATAAATTACTCACTTTGATGGAGGGTCGAATTTAAATGAGGCCAATGCTGCCTTTTCTGTATTTTACTACACGCCAGAGGGAAGAAGCTTAGCATTCCTTTCCCATCACCGAATCCCATTAAAAATGACCCCCAGCGATGATATAAATGAAAGAGATTTGAAAATCTCAAAGCAATGGAAGGAATTTTCTTCTATTATTTATTTTTTATTTATTATTTTATTTTAATTTTTTCATTTCTATAGCTGGTCCATCTCAATAAATTGCTCTGGAGCCTACATCATAAAACAATTAAAACAATACAGAATAAATATATATGGTTGCTGAGTAAAACTACTGCCATAGCTATTAAGATAGCCAAGAAATGGGGTCCTTAGCACACTCAGTGTCCCAGACCTAGGCGCCTAACCAGGTCTTCATGGACTTACAAAATACCAGCAGGGTCAGGGTCATTCTGATCTCTGAAAGGAGAATACAAACAAGGCAGAATATTCTTGTACAGACAGCATTCTGCATACCTCACGTTCCATGTTTTCAGTTCCATTGACCAAATGACAAATGCCAACTTTCTTTTGGCCAGAAATGCTGGCAAATTCAAAACATCATGCCCCTCGACACACGCACTGTTAAATGAAGTGAAATTGCGGCCACTGATGGGTCAGTCCTCTGTCCTAAACAACTGCATTGTTTTCAAGCCCCGAAGATAATTTACTATCCGGTGTGAATTATAGTAATATTGTTGTGGGAATACTTCTGGACAAAACAGGCTTATTGTAACCTCCTTTCCATATCACACAAAGGACTAAGTTATGATCAGTGGTTGTATTCTTGATGTATAATTGTAAAAGAAATTAGAAGTAGATTGGGGATACACATAGGTTTATTAATACCCCTGAAAGTCTTTCTAGCATGTATTTTTCACTTAATTGCTACAGAGCTTTTGGGGGGAGAGGCGGGGAGGGGGGGGGAAGAGAGTGGCATTACATTTTACAATGATTTTAAAACTCTTAATTTAGATTCTATTTTGACTACTATTTGTTATCAGTGGTCTGTCATTTTTGAGTATGTCTGAACGCAGGTTTGCTGCTATGTTGGTAACAATGCAACAAACGTTTACACATTCCTTAAAAAAAAACACCCAAGAATCATCCTAACTCACCATAGTGGCAGCTGCATTGTCTTGATCATTTTTTAGCAAGGCAGCACACTGGTGCTGGCACGCCTCCACTTCATCCAATGCAAGGTATAAACGGGAGAGTTCCAACATCACCTGAGAATCAAAGACAGGATCCTTACTGTTTTTCCAAATATGGCCACCTCCAAGCCTTTCCAAACAAACCTAAGGAGAAAAATTGGCTCAGCTTGGAGCTCAGCTGACCTTGTTGTCTGTCTCACAGTGCACAAGCGCTTCTTTGTAAAAAGTAATGGCTTTCTCATAGGTCCGCTGAGTTGCTGAATGCTTTGCTATCTCTGCACAAATTTCAGCTGCCAGTTGCTTCTGCAAAGGAACAGCATCCGGCTGCTCAATCTGAGTCCGCTTCAATACTTTGGCTTGCATCTCGCGAGCCTGATGGAAAAACCAAAAACAAAAAAACAAAAACCAGCTTTTTTGGAAGTTTTTAAGAAGAGATTGGACAACCTTTTGTCTGAAATGGTCTAGGCGGGTTTCCTGCTTGAGCAGGGAGTTGAACTAGAAGATCTCCAAGGTCCCTTCCAACTATTCTATTCTATTCTATTCTATTCTATTCTATTCTATTCTATTCTATTCTATTCTATTCTATTCTATTCTAGTCCAGTCCAGTCCAGTCCAGTCCAGTCCAGTAGGAGATTACGGGCAAGGAGATTGAGAGAGAATTTTGAAGACGGCTGAGGGTTTCTAGGACTCACAACTGTGCTCATTCTTGTTTTGATACGTTTCAGACCAGGGGATGTGTTGAACCAAGTTAGGCCAGTGCTGTCTGTGGCTCTGTACTGCCTGCCGAAGGACTCTCAAAGGTTGCAAGAAGGAGCCTTTCTATCCTCCATATGTCAGGGAGGGATTTTAGAACTTCAGGCACCCAGAGGACATTTGCTGCTAAGTCTTAGCTCTCACACGAGGACAAAGTGGCCAGATTGACTTTTGTTCTTAACTGGTGGAGAGATGCAGTAGAACGGTCCACCAGGGTGCTGTAGTGTGTCAACACTGAAAATGGCACTTGGGGGACCCGGATTCTAGTCACCATCAGCCAAGTCCATCAAGCATCTCTCTTCTGACACTCATTCCCCAGCCCAAAAAGGCTAAAGAGACAATATTGAATTGATTGACACCTTCTACATACAATCTGCATTTCCATCTTCTAATCACCTCAAGATTCTTCCCAAATCGTGACTTAACTGGAACTGCGATATATTGAAAAATGAGTAATTCAATTTTGGTGGAACATTAAACAATTACACTAAAACCACTGAGAGTCTTCACACATTTATAAAAGCCTTTTTTTACTGTATTATAAAAGTAAAAATCCTCCTTAAGACTGCTCCATAAAAGAGATACTGTAGAGGAGAAAGAGAGTGAACATTCATCCTCTCCGGAGACATCATTATGGGCATCCTCAAAACACACAATATATTACAGTTTGAAACAAAGAAAGAAAAAGAAAGAAAGAAAGAAAGAAAGACCTCAGATCATCATTAGAAGAAAAAAAAAACCCAAGGTCATTTCAATTAAATATGCTTTAGCTGATTTAGGGTTTCTTTACTTGTTGCAAGGAAACAACGGCATCCTCAGTTCTCTCCATTTTGCTGTAAACCTTTGCAAGAAGAACCAGGTACTGGATATCTTCCATCAGAGAAGACAAATCATTGACTGTCGGAATACAAGGAGATGGAATTGAGAAACATGTATTACTACAGAGGGGCGGCATTCAATGAAAATAAGGGCACTAAGGAAATTGAAGCAAGAGTTAGGAAAGAAATATAACCCCAAAGAGCTCATTTGATTTGATCTGATTGAAAATGGGGCAACTGAGGTGGCATGGCAGAGAAAACTGCCAACATTCCCTCAGTATTTCTGTGAAACAGAAGGCTCTGTTCCATGAACAATCCTTCCAGAGGCTCCCAGGCTGGAGAAGGAAAATCTAGTTATGTATCAGACCACAATGCTTTTCTTTTCTCTCCAACATCTGAAAGGTTTTTTTTAAAAAATCTATTTAGCCTGTAACTATAAAGTGCTTGCATAAAATATGCAATTGAAGCAAGCTGACTAGTCAAATTTAAAATGCTTAAATAAGTTCTGGAAGTGTTTGCCTATCCCATGTATACAAACTTGGAGAATCTGAAAGAAATGGGAGAAGGTCTTACCAGGTTCATGATCTAAGACTTGCCGAAGAACCTTTTCTGCTTTGTCATGCTGGCCCAATTTTAGCAGTAGCTCAGCCAAGTCATAACAGAGGAAATTCTGCTGTCCAGTTTTCAGAGCAGCTTCATAGTAGCTGATTGCCTAAAAACCAAAGATTCCTTCTGAAAATACGTTAAATGAAATTTCCAATGCATTTTTATAGATGAGTGCTAATGCCTTTTCAAAAGCTCTTAGATACTTAAGGAATAACGTTATCCAAAGACCCACATACAATCTACTTTTCAATGTATTCTTGTTTTGTTCCAATTATAATTCCAGGCAATATGCATACAATAATTATGAAAAAAATTAATATGCATATACAGAAAGTAAGGGCCTGCAACAAGATACAAAAGTTTTGCTGTAAATTAGATCAGAGCTGGGAATGTCAGGCCCTTTCATTATTGCAAAAGTACAACTACTAGCATTGTTCACTAATGGCTGAGTGGCTGACTGGCTGGGTTCCTGGGAGTGGTAGTTCCTCTGGATAAGGAAAGCAAATGGCATTACGAACATCACCATGATTACAATCTTAAACTCCCCAACTAAGGATTTAAGTTTTTGGGTGCACCGTTCACCAATCTTGATGAATGCAGCTGGGGAAAAGGATATGTGCATGATAGCATCCTAGTTTCTCCCACTTTTATACGTTAGGGAATCTGCTTACTTTGCAACTTTAAAAGTCCCTGGTGCTTGTGAAGACCATGCAAGTCATTATTTCTGTATGTTCTTCATACTATATTTTTTCTTTTCCCTTGCTTCGGGCTGGTGTTGGGATGACTAAGTGAATCTGAGAGTTTACTGGCTGGATGCCCTTCCTGATGCCTATGCGGAGCTCACAGCAGATATTTTCTCTTTGTGCCCTCTTAGAAAAACGCCTGTTGCTGCCTAAGATTGAACTCTCAACCTTTTTGAGTGGGAGGTGAGCCTCTTCACCTCTAGGCCACCACGCCCCGCTTGTTCTTCATACTATACCTTTGAATAATTGTGAGTCTTGACTAGAGCATTCCCAATTTTACGAGCCAAGGCTCCATCTCTAGGATTTTTCTTTAAAGACTGTTCATAAGCCTCTATGGCTTTTTCAGGCTAGAATTGCAACAGATAAAAGTGAAGATTATATAGGACTGGACTTAAAATGCAATCCAACGCAACGCAACCCAACACAATGCAGTTTCACAAAATTGCTATCCAGCTCATCAGCCCACTCATTCCTGAAATAATTTTTCAAGAGAATCAAAAGCTCACGATCAACACATAATTAAAAGTTTCATTAATATAGAGCAGATGTAACTCTCCAAATATTGATGAGAACTGCACTCTGAGATCTTTCACTTTTGGCTTTGCTGTCTGTGTTGCTGGGGGCTAAAGCAACATCAGTTCAGTCACAGCTTTGCCTATCTCATGCTTGGAAAACTCGTAAGACAAATAAGTAAGCAAAAAGCTCCCAAAGTCCACATTGACATTCTGGCAAAAATCCTTTGATCCTGACCGGCTCAAGGTTGACTCAGCCTTCCATCCTTCCGAGGTCGGTAAAATGCGGACCCCAGATTGTTGGGGGCAATACGCTGACTCTGTAAACCGCTTAGAGAGGGCAGTAAAGCACTGTGAAGTGGTATATAAGTCTAAGTGCTATTGTCGTTGCTAAAAAGGAGAGCAAATGCACAGGTCCTTTTCAGGAACAATGCAGCTCAGAAAGCCAGGTATGACAAAACAGCTCCATTTCACAGCAATACCCATTCATATGCCTGTTTTTACTTTGATTAAAAAACAGACAATTCAGACTTTAGATCATACACCATTTTAGTGCATGCATAGAATCTGCATATGAAGAGATACAATAATCAATCTTGCTAGCCATTATGAACTCTATACTTGTCCCCCTTGCAAAAATTAGCATTTTTTTTACCATTCTGGAGGCGTTTTGAGTTCTTATGTATAAGATTTTGACCTTAAACATGTTTCTAAAAATTTTCAAAATATCCAATATGGGGCTTAAAGTAGACGTCTCAACCTTCAAAGAGATGCCTTCAGTACTATGCCTCCACAGGATTCAGAAGACATATATGTGTCACCTGTATTCTTCATTTTACCTCCTAAAGGGAGTGACTTTGTTTGGGAACAGGAAGCTTGAGTGAGAATAGTGGAGGAACTAAGATCAACTCTTGTGTCCATGCTGACAGGGAGAACAAGAATCTCTTCAACTTCATGCAGATATTTAGTGCAGTGGTATTGTGATAGAGTAGATGAACTTTTCACTTTCAGATTACAACTTTATCCTCCCCTTCTTTTTGTAAATGCCCAATATCTACGGTAGTTTCATTCTTGTATTCTTAGCGTAAAATTGGAGAAACCTACCTCCTGGATATTCATGTATGCATCACCCAGGAGAAGAAAGGTGTGGGGACTTGGCATTTTTTCCACCAGGTCTCTACAAAGAACAGTAAGAAACCTTATGGTAAACACTGTGAGAAACAGAAGCTTTTACTGGCAGTTCAAATAAGATAGGTTTTCAAGAATCAAAAACGTCAGGGGTTGATCTTTAATAGTAAATATTAAATATTTGCTTCTTCCTTGGAAACTTCAATTTAATAGGAATATAGAATACTTGTGTTTAGAGAAAGACAACTGAAATCAGTTGATATCCTGGAGACCTTAGCTTTAATTAGCATGCATGAATCTGTGGGCAAGTATTTTTCTGAGATTACAGTAATTCGGTGGAACACATTCAAATGGGATGAAAAGAACCCCAAATTATAATTCAGCCGGTGAAGATGAAGAGCAGTTTGGAAGTGTTCATCCCCAGTTTTGGTTAACCACGTTAACCATTCTTAAACTGAATTAAGCAAAATCAAAGCATGTTTTAGACTCATGTATGAAGCGGGTCTCTTTTCACAAACCGTACAATTAGTTTAGGATAAAGTGCAAGTAATCTAAACTGAAATATGTAGAGGAAGGTAGTGGATGAGAACACGTGAAGCATAATTTCTATAACACTACTAGCTGTGGAGGCTTCCCCAGCTAACAATTTGGCCTCTGAATTTTGAATCAGCAGGAGTTTCTAAGTTGTTTTTAAAGGCAACTCTATGTAGAGTACACTGCAGTCATTCAATTGCACGGCGATCAAGGCATAACTTACACAAGGTTCCTGGATGAATCCTAGCTAGGCAAAGACCCCTGACCATGGCTTCCACGTGCTATTTCAGTAGGTACCGTAACTCCAGAATGAACCCCAAGTAATTGACCATCTTCTTCAAAGAGAAGCTGAAGCAACCAGCATGACTGATGTTTTTGGATAGGCCAGATTTTTTTTTTGCACCTTCTTGGGAGGATTTAGTTTAAGCTTGTTTTCCAAATCTAGTCCCTAACAGTCTCAAAACACAAGTGCAAGACTTTCACAGCCAAAGGCTGTTGATATACTATAGAACTGGGTGTCAACAGCAGATTGATAATATCTCATTGGTGATCACATCCAGCAGTTTTGTATGGATCTTTGATAAGATAGATGCCTGGGGCTCAAACATTCATATCCCATGACTAATGCTTGGAATTTCCCACTCAGATGGGCATGTAAAACAGTGCCCGTGACTATGACTATGGTATCAGCAAAGAGCAGAGAACCAATATGTCAAAGTGGTTACTTGGATATAAATTTACAATGCAATTTATTTTTTTGGGGGGGAAGGATGTGGGCAATATAAGATCTTACCTATAACAGCTTGCATACAGCTTCTTGTCTCTCCTGTACTTCAGGTAGATCTCTGCCATCTTTTCTTTGGCTTGAACAAAATAAGTCTGCTCTGGTGTTATATTTCTGAACATAGTTAAGGCTGCTTCAACATCTCCTTGCACAAGAACTAAGTCTGCATTAGTAATCACGACCCGCAGTTCTTCAGTTGTACCAGAAAATTCATTGATAGCATCTTGGAGGATTTTAACAGCTTCATGCTACAAACAAACAAATATTTTGTCAAAATGCCAGCCATCACATTCATGCAAAACTCCAGCTCTCAGATTAAACTCTTTTAGTTTGTCTGCCAAATTAGTTAGTTGCTAACTAGTTAATTAGTTAGTGACTTAGAGCCATGGCGGCGCAGTGGTTAGAATGCAGTACTGCAGGCTACTTCTGCTGACTGCCAGCTGCCAGTAGTTTGATTCTCACTGGCTCAAAGTTGACTCAGCCTTCCATCCTTCCAAGGTTGGTAAAATGAGGACCCAAACTGTTGGGGGCAATATGCTGACTCTGTAAACCACTTAGAGAGGGCTGTAAAGCACTGTGAAGCAGTATACGTATAAGTCTAAGTGCTACTGCTATTGCTAGTTCATTGGTACACTCCTTCCTTCCTTTCTTATGGCTGCCCATCTCATACAGAGATTCTGGGCAGTTTATAAAAGTTTCTGTCTGAATCTTGTACAGGATATTGTCGGAGGATTTTTAAGGTGCATAATTGGTTCACACAACAAATTAGTCAAAAGGTAATTTATCTCAATTTATACATGTATAATTTGAGTCATATTGGTCATAGTTATTAACTACTATATAGTAATTTAATTTTAATATTGACTTAGTTATTTATTAAATTTCTACACTGCCCATCTCATTTAAGTGACTCTGGATGGTTTACAACTCTGACTTACTTTATACTGATTTTCACTGTTAAAACGTTTAAGATTTTCAGATTTAAATAACTGTTATTTTGAAATTTTATAACAAATTTTATGATGCTAGAAAATTTTTCTCTTTTTTACCTTTTTCCTTTTTTTCCCTTTTCTTTGACTGTATTTTTAAAATTAATAAATTATTATAATAAAAAATAGAAAAATGGTTGACTCACATGGACCACCAGCCAGATCTATCGGTCTTTCTAGTCCCCCCAAAGTTCTACGTTGTTACAAATATAGGAGTAAGCAAACCTACTAGCCCTATTGAGATAGGAAAAACACATTATCCTGTCCTCCTTCTCTTTTTACTTTCCCAGTCACTCTCTGCAAAACTATAGGGAGATATTTTGAAGCAGGTTATCTTCCCCACTTGAGTTGCCTCCCTGTGCAATTTCTTCATCAGGTTCTAAATCAGAAGTCTTAGAGCTTTCAGAAGTAGAAAAGACCAATCTTCTAACTCATAGAGGGTAATCTTGCTTTCCCCCCTTTATATATTTCAGGAATGTCAAATCAAAACTTGCAAAGAACCCTTTAGGATTCTTCTGAATACAAGCTGAAGAGCCTTGTGACATATAACTTGGCAATATCTCTAGCATGCCAGGAGAGAATCAGAATCAACCTGTTGCCATATTTTATTCAAAATTCCTGAAAATGCACCTTTCGTTCTAAGGTAGATCCTGACTTGATTAGTTTTTCAGACCATTCCACAACATCTGCTGACAAAACGTTTGCTATTATGTGGAAGGCAGTTTGAAAAGCTTCCAAATAGCCTTCTTTATTCCAACTGAAGAGAAGGGGAAAATCTCTTTTAAATGGATGCAGTCATGGGCAATCCAAGAGGTAAATGTAGTCTATAGAGGTTTCTTAGCTGGGTGGCAATGTTTTTTTTTATTTCTACTCATGGCCTTTCAAATTCAAACTTTTTCCCACCACCACATTCTAAAAAGCACCTTTTGATTGCTGACCTTACTTTCTTGTTAGCTATAAAGCTTCCAACTACTTGAGAAAACTCAGATGTCCTTATTTCAGAAAAGAATAAGAACTATCACTCCCAGTCTTTGCTTTGATTGGCTTGGACATTCTTTGCTCAAATTTTGCAGATCCTGCTGACTATTACGTGCATTGGGTTTTAAAGAAACTGCTTTCAAACCATAGTTTATGAAATTGACATCTTTGTTTTGTCAGAGTTAATTTTGCTTGAGCATGAATTCCCTCCTCCATGTGAGAAGGCCTCTAGGAAAGCTAGGCTCATTCATGTTTCATCAAACCCCATTCAGGGCAGTGTCCATATGAATCCTGTTGATCACTGATATCATGGTATTGCAGATACTTTAAAGATTTTAAACTGTAAATGTAATAACGTCTCTCTGAAGTTCATAAACCGTGCTAACGTGCACTTATGTCAGCTCTCTCGGATAAATCAGATAGGAAACATAATAGATGAGCTAAATCTACTTTATTGCAAGGTTACACTAACAAATCTGGCACATCTGAAGGTACAAACTTCCTGCCGCCATTTTAACCATCTGATCAATTAAGGTGGGTCCTTATTAAGCTTCTTTCTCTGACTGTTAAATTCTTGGGGGCTTCTTCCCGTTGTCTGATTGTTTCCTGATTGCATCTCTTTCCCTCGTCCCCCAAGGTCATCCATTACAATTCATTAACATTGCCATATCATTTGATATACAAATAAATAAAAATAAGTACCTGTTCACCATTCAAACGATGAGCCTCTACCAGTTCCAGGTAGAGAGAGAGACGATCGCGCCCATCGATTTCAGTTGCTTTTGATTTAGAGGACGGTGTACTTGTTCTCATCCCTGGCAAATTCATTGCCATCTGCAAGGTTTTAATGGCTTCTGCTATTTCACCCATCTTTATCTGGGCTTTTGCTTTTACTAAGTGGTACACAGGATGGTCCCTAATCTGGTGAAAAGTAATTTGAGCAAATAATTGGTATCTGCATTCTCTACTGTCTTCCACAAAAATTTTTTTTTTAAAAAAGCATTGAAAAATCAACTGTATATTACTTACCGTAGATATTTAAGAATGTTCTTTGAGCAATTATTGTACTATATAGTTGCTAAGCTTTATCAAAGATTCCCAGAAGGAGTTCACCCTTCAAATCATACAAGGGGTGGTGGAATGTTTGATTATTTTGAAAATCAAGAGTACAGAGTACATTGAAAAGGAAAAATTCTATTAATTACCACAAAACAAAAATCAGGGTGACTTCTAAATGGTAGGCCAGTTATTAGGCCCACTGCTGGAAAATAAAGATCTATAGAACAGACGATGGCCTTCAAATATCTAGGAATTATATTCCAATCCTCTGTAAGGCAACAAGTAACGATCAATACAATTCTGCTATACACTTCTGCTGATCCTCCTGTGATCACCATTGCAGGCCTGTGTTTATCAAAACTTAAAATCTCCTGAAGTTTTCTGATCCAAACTTGTTACATCTATACTATGAGCTCCTCTTGTGTGTACATCTGGTGGTTCGCTATACCTACAATCTGGGCTGGCTTCTCTTGTGGCCAGAATGAAGTTTTGTCAAATTGTGAACTGAACTGATCTTTAATTAGGACAGTTGGGTAGTTGTAAATCAGCAAGAAGAAGGAGACTGAATTAGATCTTAGAAATCTATCAGTCCTGTAGACAAGGCAAGGAAGGAAACTTTTTTAGGGCATTAAAGGGCTAATTAACAATTCTAACAATTTGCAATCACCTCAGCACTCTCAAATAATAAACATCAATATTAAAAATTCAGGGACCCAGTCAAGTATGCAATGAAAGTAGAGTTTTAGTACAAACTCATCCAACTTGCCTGAAAGTTGTAACTTAGACAGAGCTCCAGAGACTGGGCACAGGGTTGGAAGTTGTTTTGCAACAGATGAACTTGAGCCATGAGGAGATGAGCCTCTGCATAGGAAGGATTCTGCTCCAGACAGTGTTGTAAGATCCTCTCAGAGGCTTCATAGTTGCCTGAGCAGATGAAATAAATGAAACACAGGAATAATAAACCCCTCCATCTTCAAAAGTTGTTTTATAGAAGCATCTGTAAAATAATGTCGCTCCTGACTGTATACAGCAGGGGTAGTCAACCTTGGCTCTTTTATGACTCGTGGACTTCATCTCCCAGAATTCCTGAGCCAGCTAAGTTGGCTCAGGAATTCTGGGAATTGAAGTCCACGAGTCATAAAAAAGCCAAGGTTGACTACCCCTGCTGTATATAGTATGTTTCTTTGACCCCCTCATCCCCTACTAGCCAATAAAGGAATGTTTCAATTTAATTTAAGAATATTATCTTTGTTTTCAAAATTACAGGAGTAATGAAGTAATAAAATATCAGAAAGAGTTTGATACAAGCCACCTGTGTTGTTTCTTGGCTTATACGTTCACAATCTGGAACTACATTTTTTAATTTTATTTTTAAAATACCATGGGCTGCAAACGGGAGAGCAATAGGGAGAAGTGGATAAAACTAGGTTACATTAATGGATAGGGCTAGGATATTTCCTGCAAAGAAGCTTCTTTTTCATTCAGAATAACAGAGTAACAGAGTTGGAAGGGACCTTGGAGGCCTGGCAGGAAACCCTATATCATTTCAGACAAATGAGTGACCAATCTCTACTTAAAAGCCTCCAATGTTGGAGCACTCACAACTTCTGGAGGCAAGTCGTTCCATTGATTTAATTGTTCTATCAGGAAATTTCTCCTTAGTTCTAGATTGCTTCTCTCTTTGGTCAGTCTCCATCAGTTGCTTCTTGTCCTGCCTTTAGGTGCTTTGGAGAATAGCTTGACTCCCTCTTCTTTGTGGCAGCCCCTGAGATATTGGAACACTGCTATCATGTCCCCCTTCGTCCTTCTCTTCAATAAACTAGACATACCCAATTCCAGCAGCTGTTCTTCATGTTTTAGCCTCCAGTCCCTTAATCATCTTTGTTGCTTTTCTCTGCACTGTTTCGAGAGTCTCAACATCTTTTTTACATTGTGGTGACCAAAACTGGATGTATATTCCAATAGTAGTCTTACCAAGGCATCATAAAGTGGTATTAACATTATATATATATTTTCTAATCAACAGAATATTGGAAATAAACTGCATAAAGGAGGTGAAGCCGCTGTCAGTAAAGAAACTTTCTGAGATTGGAACAGAGCAGAGCAGTTTGGTGCGTGTATGGGAAGCGAAGCCAGGAAAAAAAAATCAAGCTTAAAAGGGATTAAGATCTGGTGGCGAGGGTAGGGGTAGGGGGCGGTTGAGGAAAAAAAATCTGCAAAAATATTTCAGGGGTAGGCAACCTTGGCTCTTTTATGACTCGTGGACTTCAACTCCCAGAATTCCCGAGCCAGCATGGCTGGCTCAGGAATTCTGGGAGTTGAAGTCCACGAGTCATAAATGAGCCAAGGTTGCCTACCCCTGCTCTAGTTGGACAGTCGTCTGGACAGCCTAATTATAAATTTACACACACCCTCTCAGTGCCAACACGTATGCACACATCCTAAATAATCTATGAGAAAATGCATGCAATACACACACAAATGCAAACATTATTTTGTTGCACAAGAAAATGCCAACTTCTCCTATGGCTGTTTTTGGTAACAGGGGTGGAGAGAATCTCAGAAATCATATTATTCATCCTTTCCTTACTTTGTTTCTTCTCCAGATGATTAAATATTCCAGGTCTACAGCAAAGCCAAAGCTATTTTTAGTCTATTTCCAACCTAAAATGACCATTCCTCATTTATACTGAATTTTAGCAATACATTCCTCAGAAAGTCTGTCTGTGGGGCAATGTAGCCTGCACTTTACCCACATCTCTGAAGCTGCTTTCTGAAGCTGAGTGTATAATTTGAAAGAACAAAAATGTATCCTTAAAGAAATTATTACCTGATAAATATTTCACTTTTGCAACCAAGTAGGCAGCTTGTAAAAGACCAGGGACTGTTTTCATCACAGTTTCAAGGACTGATGCGCAAGGCCTCAGAAGTGGTGAAGGAGGCTGTCCTGCGCCTGCTGGCTAAAAGTTAACACAGACCTCACGATTAAACATTACTGTATTCCAACTATACAACAGAGACAGTTCAATATGATGAACACATTTATTTGAGTGAGAAGCAGTGGTGGGATTCAGCCGGTTCACACCACTTCGGCAGAACCGGTAGCTAATTTTTTGTTGCCCAGGCCCAGAATGGACTTCCGGAAGTGGCATCCACAGAGAACCGGTTGTTCACATATTTGAATCCCACCACTGGTGAGAAGTAAAATCTAATGTGCTTTTTGCCCTGCCTTGTTCTCTGGATCTCTCAATGCATAACCTTGGCATTTCTGAGGGGTCCTTAGTGCTCTCTGTGCTTGTTTGTTTTCTTGCAGACATTTCATTATCCAACTAGGTAACATCATCAGTGCTCATCGTGTTAACCAAAATAGTTAATTTTGGATAATGAAACGTCTGCAAGAAAACAAGCAGGCTCAGAGAGCACCAAGGACCCCTTATTTCAATCCTCAGCTACAAATATTCTCCTTTATTAGTTGGCATTTCTGAATCCATCTGTTTTTGATGTCCAACTGTTGGGTACTAAGACAAGAGGATAACACATGGACAGATCAACTTCGTCATCCTAATTGCCTCCAAAGGAAGCACTCCACAGACAGAATCTTCCAAAGACAGCCTGACTCAAAAGAAACTTTAGTAAATAAATCTTCATGAATTAGGTTAGGATTAGGTTTCTTGCAAAATTGTTTTTTTTTATTTTTACCTTATTTAATTGGCATCATTTAGGCTACACCAACTTTTCCTCACCTCTAAATATGTTGGGATTATAGCTCTCAAGAGTTACTAGGCAATAATTTTGCAAACAACTAATCTAAACTTCTGGTAAGAACTATAGAGGAAAGAGATGTCAGAAAGAGGATTTCACAAAATAGAAAATAGGTGATCTATCTTACTTTTGCTTTGGTCCCAAGCAGAATAAATCTGCTATCCATAGAATTTTATAACTAATTTGGGTCATAACAATTTCCTCATTTACATTTTTAATGAAGGAGGAAATGTTTTCAGTAGTTAAAAATGGTAAAAGGAGTCTTGTTATTTTCGTGATAACATAAAAGTATTAGCATTATCTTTTTGCCCTTTCAGAGGTTAGTCCATTATAAATCAGTGTTTACTTCCCACACATAGCAGGCTAAATATTTTAATAATTGTTCTTTCCATCCTAATAGAATTTTTTTAAAGAATGGAGTAAAAACAAAACATTATATATATTTGATTACTTTTAAAAGATAAGAATTTTAGTACCTTACCTGACTTGGGCAAAAATTAAGATATTCCTTAATAATTTCTATCAAAAAATCAGGATTTAATTTTTCAAAATATTCTATACCAAGAGGTAAACCCTGGAGAGAAGAAAAATGGGCATCGAGGACATCATTCAACAAAGTAATAACTTCTTCTTGTCTTTTATTTTTCTTCATAGCCAAAACCGCACGTAGATAAGACAGCTCCTACAAAACAATTTTTTTTTGAAAATACATAAAAATGTTTTCTATTCCATCAGGTGTTAGGCATTGATACTGACTGTTGTAGCTAAAAAAAACCCTGTTAGGGAATTCAACCACTTAAGTCAAATTTGTAGAGCATTCCTCCATATCTGTCTAAGTCTTAAATTAAACAGATAAAAACTGAGATTTCCATTCCAATTATCTACATACATACAGGTAGTCCAGGGGGAGGCAACCTTGACTCTTTTATGACTCATGGACTTCAACTCCCAGAATTCCTGGCTCAGGAATTCTGGGAGTTGAAGTCCATGAGTCATAAAAGAGCCAAGGTTGCCTACCCCTGAGGTAGTCCTTGACTTATGACCACAACTGAGATTAGAATTTTTGTTGCTAAGCAAGGTGATTGTTAAGTTAGTTTTGTCCAATTTTACAAGCTTTATTGCCTTGTTTAAATGGAGTAACTATGAGGTGCAGATGCTCCCCTCACACTTAGGAGGTTGAGAGTTCAGTTCTAGGCAGCAGGAGATGTTTCTCTATCAGGGTGCAAAGAGAAAATATCTGCTGCAAACTCCACCTAGGCGTCAGGAAGGGCATCCGGCCAGTAAACACTCAGTTCCATTTAGTTACCCTGACTCCACCCCAAAGCAAAGGATTACAGGGTTGTAAAAAGAAAACAAAATGCCATGGTTAAGTGAATCACTGCAGTTGTGTTTTTTTATTATTAAAGTTTTATTAATTTTTAAGAATTACAGTCCTTAGTGCTTAGTAAACAACATGTTGTCTGGGTTCAAATATTTAACATTAGCTTTTTCAATATAAATCTGTTCAATACTACACAATCCAGTATTTTTTCCCTGATCCTCCTTTCTTCTTCAAATTTTTCCCATTTTCCCTTCATTACACCATTACAATTTTTGGTACTGTTAATGTATACAAAGTTAGATCATCATATTTTACTAATATCATACAAATAATAATATCAATTCATAAATCAATAATGTCAATCATTCATCAATATCCTGTTTTTCCTACTCTTGTTAAAGTTTGATTTCCCTTCAGTATTTGAAATATCTTTATCAGTTATGATTCCCTCAATATTAAACATTTATATAGCTGAAAATTTTATTCAAATCAATCCTCCTCTTATCTTCCTATTTCCCATATCAAAAGAAGAAGAAAAAATGCTATCTTAATTCTAAATCCTATCTTTCATTACAAAAGTCTTAATTATATCTAAAAGTCTTCCGTTCTTTTAATCTTATTCAAAGAAGTATATAAACCTATAATGCCCCCTCTAAAAGGTCAAATCTTCTGTTTTTTAAATCTGACTCTCACTTTCTTTCTTTGCCAAGTCGCTTTCCGGTGAATCACTGCAGTTGTTAAATGAATCATACAGTCATTAAGTGAATCCGGCTTCCCCCACTGACTTAGCTTGTTGGAAGCCAACTGCAACCAGGCTGCAACCATTATAAATTATTTGCCGATTGCCAAGCACCCAAACTTTGATCACATGACCGTGGGAATGCTGTGGCGGTCATAAGTGTGAGCCCCAATCATAAGTCACTCTTTTCAGCGCAGTTGCAATTTTGAACTGTTGCTAAATCAATGGTTATAAGTCAAGGACTTCCTGTACGGAACTCCCGTAATTTATCAGTTCAATCCTTCTTTTCCAGAAGCTTTTTCAGCAGAAGTCCAGAAGATTAAACTTCAATGGACGTTATATGTCTTCTTTATAGAAAGAAGGGAAAGCCCTCAGGTTGAGAGCTCTAGCAATGGCAGGATCCAAAATGTTGAAAGTTATGAATCTGCAAAACTTTAAGCGATCTCATTTTCCCAACAATGTGTCCAGTGGTGGGATTCAAATATGTGAACAATCGGTTCTCTGTGTGGAGGCCGCTTCCGGAAGTCCATTCCGGGCCTGGGCAACAAAAAATTAGCTACCGGTTCTGCCGAAGTGGTGCGAACCGGCTGAATCCCACCACTGAATGTGTCCTATGTTACTGGAACTCTCAAGCTCGTTTAAAAAGCTTCCTCACTAGCGCCATCCGTAGGAAGGGTCAGGCTTCTCCCAACAAGCTGGATTAGAAACACTTACACAGCCATTTACGGTAGGAATGTGAGAACTTCTGATAGGTAGTTTTACTGCAGAAAAGCTAAAGAAGCCATTATGAAGTAATTCCAGTGACTGCTGTATATAGGATGCAAGCTCTATTTATCGCAATTCAAATTCTTATATCTCTTTCTCCCACACATGCAACGTAACACTCTGGAAACCTGCCTCTTTTAAGTAGGAGAAGGGTTCCCACCTGCCTTTTCTCTGGGATCACTCTACCTGGATAACTGTTTGAAAACTGGCTCCCATCTGAGAGGAGGTTAAATAACAAAGATATAAGTAAAGTCTGGTTCTTCTCCCTCCCCCCCCCCCCCGGCCACAGAAAGGCAACTGGGCCGTGGATATGGCAGAGCAACTGCCAGAGAATTGTCACCTCAACACAACCACTAAATTTATTTAGAAGCCCCAATTTTCCAACTCTCTAGTTTCATGAGAGCAACCATAGCAACTCCTCTCCTTGTACAGTAGATATTTTAAAATATAAGAGCAATAATAAGTATTGCTTCAGAATTAATCAAATAATTAATGTAATAATTAACCAAACCAAATTAACTCTTAATAATTGAATTGGGAAATGTGTTATTATTTTTTTTACATTTCTTTTTCATAAGATTCAACTCTATTCCAATTTGTTGTCATTAAACTATATTTGAAATAATTAAACTCTCCCTGCAGAGTTTTGTTATGGAGGTTGGAATCCATAATCCATAATCTCCTAATCCTCTTACTACCAAATTGCAGCTCTGGGTTTTGCTGCTACCAGTTGGTGGGCAAACTTTTATCTTTCAAAAATCACCAATACTTACAAAAGGTTTTTATTTAAGACTTTGAAAGGGTTTTGGGGGTGAAGACTTGTATTAGTTTTGCCCTGGTTCTTCTCATTTGTGGTCCTGGCTCAACCAGCCTTTTATAACGTCCTCTCCTTGCATGCCATCCCCAAATCAAATACAGCTTCAGACTTAGCAAAGTCACTCAACTGTGAATCACATTAACAAGGTTGTTGTCAACGCTGCTAACATTGGATGTTTTTGCATTGACAACAGATGGAAATGTAGCCATCTTTTACCTTTTGAGTTAGATGATGATGCTGGGAGGGGGAATGTGAACAAGGGTCCAGCTAGACATAACAACACTAAACCTAGTGTGAGAAACAAGGTTATTGTAAGGAATTGGCGGGCTGGAGAACGGGAGAGGAGGCCTGCGCTTCAAGCTAATTGGGGAATGTGATTTATGACTGTTAATTGGAGGAGGGAATTGTGCTTTGATACTATGTGCTCAGGGGAGGGGAATTCAGTTTTGGGCTTCCGTTATGCACTGCCGATGTTATGCTACTCAAAATAAAGATTCTTTAAGGTAAACAATGCCTCAAAGTTCTTTTGAAGAGTTTCATCTGTCGGAGCCATGACAGTTGTCTTCCTTCTCAATGTTATATACATGCTCACTACTATCACCGTCTTCACCCTCTCTCATGAAATCCAAAAACCGGACATTGTAAGAACATGAAGGATAGAACTATGGCATAGAGGTCCTCAGATCCGCATTATGAACATGGATTAGTATCAAATCATTTTTGGAAAAACATTATTCTCCACTTACTGCTGATACTCCAATAGACTGTTGAACTTCATTCAGGAACTCCAACTGCTGCTCTACATCATCTAACTTCCCTTCCATTAGCTGGCTTCGGATAATTCCTGTAATGCAAGGATGTTTCTCTTCAGCTTTATTCTACGAAATGTCTTCGGGGCACAGATCCCCCTCCCTCCCTCCCTCTCCCTCCTTCTCTATGTCTCTCTCTCTCTCACTCTCCCTCCCTCCTTCTTTATGTCTCTCTCTCTCTCTCCCTCCCTCCCTTCCTCCCTCTCCCTCCTTCTCTATGTCTCTCTCTCTCTCTCCCCCTCCCTCCCTCCCCTATCAATTACTCATAAAACATCCCCAAACCTGTCAGCGCAGGAACACTTGTTTCATCAAGAGCCATAGCAGTTTTGTAGCATTTCATAGCTTCCTTTATTTTTCCTTGAAAAAGCATCTGATAGCCCAGCTCTGTAGCAATGTCTGCATTCTGAGGAGCTAAGCTGAAAGCTCTGTCCACCAACATCTGGGTCAGCTGCAGGATGTGTGGATTGCGGCCACACTACAGTTAAAACAAACATCCCCCCCCAAAAAAATTCCATTATGAATGGCTTTAGTTTTGAAAAACTCTATCGGACATAATCACAATATTAACTAAAAATGACCATCTTTACATCAAATAATGGTGTTATAATTTAATTGTATCCAACATTGCATGCATCTATGGCCTGGTCGAAGAAACTCTCTGTGAGAGAGCTGTCCACAATTTTACTAAATCCTTTTACTAACCCCCTATTCTAAGAGTAACATTTCAGAAAGAGAAAATGGTTCTAGCATGCTTATTTAGGCCATGCTCCTTGCTAGCAAGCAGTCCCCAACAAATTTCTCCTAAGAAAATGTATTCTTTGACAGAACAAGACTGCCTAATTTATAAGAGTCATCTAGAAAATGTTCCTTGCATTAGTCAATGTGACCGAAAATCGGATTTTTCCAATTCTGCTACCAATATTGGGCAACCAAAATCCAGAATCAAGGCCAGTAAAAGCATCCATGAAGTCCATGAATTGCTCTGCCCCAACCACCTCCATCTTTGACTGCTGTCTGTTTTGGGCAAATGTCCTCAGCTTTCATTTTTACACCACGGCACATCTCACATTTTGCTCAGAATCAGTAATAAGCGAGTCTCTTGCCACAGGTAGCTAACTAACACAAATAAAGAGAGGGAAAGTGACTTTAGCAGGGGTAGACAACCTTGGCTCTTTTATGACTCGTGGACTTCAACTCCCAGAATTCCTGAGCCAGCCATCTGAGGGGAAAGGGAAAGGTTTCCAAGCTGAGCCATGCTGGCTCAGGAATTCTGGGAGTTGAATTCCATGAGTCATAAAAGAGTCAAGGTTGCCTACCCCTGCACTATAGGAAGCCAAAAGAAAGAAAACTGTTCACTATTCTTCATGGTTGCAATCATGACAGAGATGCTGAACAAATGTCACAGCTATCCCTTAATTTTGCATGCCAAACACTGTTTTTTCAATTACAGTAATTTAGCATTTCCTGAAGCATACCTGGGCTTTAACTCCAGTAATCCTCAACTTACAACTGGTGGTATGAAATGGTAATTAAACGAATGGTTGTAAGTTAAGGTCTATCTATAATAATATTCATTCTTAGCCTTATCTTCAAAAGGCATGACCAGGACATAAATCAGTGCTTCCCATGAAAGACAAAGTTAGCATTATGTACATAGAGAGCGTACCTGCTTATATAAGAGAGTCATTCAATCAGTCATTACTGGCAATTAAAAAAAAATCTACTTACCGTTCTGCTAAAAACTAAGGCTATCTTACAGAAAAGTTGAGGATTCTGTGGTTCCAACTGATCCAAAGCACTAATCAGATCTTTCAGCCTGGCTGAAGCCTAGGACAAACAAAATATATCGGTCTTATTATTTGGGGGGGCAGGGGACAAGAAGGAGGGAGCAAGCACTGACATTTAGGAAACCTGGATACAGAGGCATCTGGAATGCAAAACGTGTGCCAGCAGCCAGTATTTATATGAATCTAGTCTGAAACTATTTTATTAATGCAAGCCAATTTAAGTATCTCCATATACAAGTATTTCTGAGGGAACAGTACTAGAACACTTATATATGTTTTAAATAAAATGCCCCACAGCCATTCATCTACACCAGGAGTCTTCAAAACCGGCCCTTTTATGACTCATGGACTTCAACTCCCAGAATTCCTCAGCCAGGCACGCTGGCTGAGGAATTCTGGGAGTTGAAGTCCATGAGTCATAAAAGGGCCGGTTTTGAAGACCCCTGATCTACACAGACTTTGAATGCAGGCTAAGCAACGAACGGCTAGGCATTGAAAGCATGGATTTCTGTGTGAGATTTTTGAGATCTATCAACCAAATTCTATCACGGGCCTGGAAAGTGGCCATAAGCAGACCGTGTTCAAGTCCTCTTTTCTCCAACCCAACGTCCATGAAATACAGAACACATACTGTAGCTCTTCACGTAAAGTCTTGGGGACACGGTATTCTTAACTAAAAGGTCATTGGCTTTCAACATCAGTTTAAGCCTGTGAGGCTCTCCCCACTTTGGGAAAGATAAGTAGCCTGCAAGGAACACCATCTATCATTGCTCTCTTTGGGCAGCCAGAAAAGAGGTTCAACTATGAAAAGCTAAAAATTCTGAATCTGGAGGAATTTTCTATCATGAAAATGGTTTCCTGGGAAACACACCTTAAGCCCTATGTAGCCTACAACAAGCTAAATGCAAATGTAGGTTATGTTTGCTTTTTCTAAACAAACAACAACAGCAGAAGTAAAAATAGCAGTGGACAGAAATAGTACTTAACTAGTTCAGGCAATAAAAGAAGGAGCCAGATTTATGCTTAGCACTAGTTTATTCTACCCTACATTTTTATAATGCGATAAAAAAACCTCACTGAAAAATATTAGAGTTATAATTAAGAATCCCGTTTCCAATATTAAGCTTCCCCATTCCTAACAACCATATTTTGGTTTAAATCTTAATGGAAATTAAGGAAATACTTTATAATAAATTGCATAAATTGCTTAAGTTTCATATCAAAAACAAAGCTGGTTCGCTCAAAATACTTATATAACCGTTCTATTTTCTTTTAACTTGATCTAGCATCTTGAATGAATCCAACACATCTTGGTTTTTAAACCATGGTTGCTGACATAGGTGTGCAAATCCAGCCAACAGTTTCATTGATAGCCCTTCATTAAACATTCTCTGCAAAGTGTAAAATCAATGTATCTTTGGACCAATCTAGAATAGACTTTGACAATTTTTGTTATGGTATCCATCACAGACTAAGGAGCCTATAGACAAAAATATCATAGACTCTTGGGGGGAAAAGGCTTTTTCTATTGCACCCAATTGCTACCTCCCACCAGCAAAACACACCTTATTGACAGCTCATATTCTTCTTGCAGCTTCTTGTGCGATGCCTGGATTTGCTCCATCCTGGCCTATCTCCAAATAAGATTTAGGCAGTATGCATTGTAAAGGTGATCTCTTGTTCCACCAATGGCTGTTTGATAATGTGATACTAATAATTTAAATTAGATCCATCCTTTTACTGCATGTAATTCTAAAATACCTGTGTCAGGTATTTCCTGTGTCAGGACTGTAATTCTCAAAAGATATTTACACCTGAAATTTTCCATCTGCTGACTTTGGAGGTAAATTCAGTGAAACTTAGTTCTATATATACATGGATTGCATTATTAAAACCATTGTCATCATTCTCTTCACTAGCAATTAGAAGACCCATTATTTTACATGGAGAAAAATTCTGAATAATTGTTTCCCATGCCTCTGTATAAAATGCACCCAACAATGTGGAATTGAAAACTGAAGACCCACCTCAGATATGTTTCCTTCCCTGCACAAACAGTGAACAGCCTCCATTTTTAAAGCATCTAGGTTGAGCGCATCTTTCTGCAACAACCTAAAGGAAAATAAATAAAAAAAACACCAAAACACTTATATTTTTAGGTGTTTTCAAGGAAAACTGAAAACACCTAAAAAGGAAAACTGCCGAATTACAGAAGCCACAAACAGAAATGGCTAATAGCTGAGCTCCATTTGGACAACTTTCCTGTTTCTGTTTTAGGGCAAACAACTATTTAGGGAAATTAGTCTCTGGGGCACTACTGGCAATTAATTGCTTCTGCGGACAAATGTCAGATTAATTGGGAATTTTACGTGCTTAGTACACCCTCTTGAAAATGTAACGTGTTGCTTGGCATCTTTATGTCCCCCTCATCTCTGGCTTTCAAGACAACTTAGAGAAATAGAAACAAGGCTACAATATTCACTTTGGCAGCACATTTATTAAACCTGGAACAATACCAAAAAAAGAGAGATTTGCATGGGCACGCAAAGCTACAGAGCTTTACTAGAGCAGTAAATCGCCCATCCTTGTTTAGCTTCATATCATTCTCTACCCTCATTATGTGAAAATTCAAACAAACAAACAAATAAATCAATGGGAAGAGCTGATGCAGGCACCATTTCCCTCCACTGTGTGTGTGTTTGTCTGCACAGAAGTTGCTTCAGCCAGAATAGAAAATGTTATCAGCCTTCACATCTTTGGTTACCCACTATCAATCATGTACAATCCAATAATACTGAAGCAATGACTGAAAAAATGAGTTTCATAGAGTTTCATAGTTACTGATCAGATAGATCAAGATTGGAAAACAAATAAGTGAAAAACTGTATTAAGAGAGCCGTGGTTAGAATACAATACTGCAGGCTAACTCACTGCTCACTCCAGGAGTTCAATTCTGAGCAGCTCAAGGTTGACTCAGCCTTGCATCCTTCTGAGGTCAGTAAAATGAGGACCCAGATTGTTGGGGACAATATGCTGACCCTGTAAACCACTTAGAGAGAGCTGTAAAAGCACTGTAAAGCAATACATAAATCTAAGTGCTATTGCTGCTATTGCTATTCTTTTTTTAGACAATTTCCC
The DNA here is from genome assembly GCF_001527695.2 of Protobothrops mucrosquamatus. Lineage (NCBI taxonomy): Eukaryota > Metazoa > Chordata > Lepidosauria > Squamata > Viperidae > Protobothrops > Protobothrops mucrosquamatus. The sequence continues at coordinate 241,301 of NW_015388054.1, read as the reverse complement.
ATTAGTACCTTAGCCTGCTGTCACAGAATCACTCAGCCATTGTTAATAGCCATAGCACTTAGACTTATATACCGCTTCACAGTGCTTTACAGCCCTATCTAAGCAGTTTACAGAGTCAGCATATTGCTCCCAACAATCTGGGTCCTCTTTTTACCGACCTCAGAAGGGTGGAAGGCGGAGTCAACCCTGAGCTGAGAATCGAACTGCCAAACTGCAGGCAGCCGAGAGTCAGCAGAAGTAGCCTGCAGTGCTGCATTCTAACCACTGTGCCACCGGAGCTCATTTTATAATGAGATATAAAATTTGTCTCCCTTACTGTCATTTTGGCACCCCAAGGTTGGAGGACTCTACGAGATGATCTAAGTCACCAGGGGAGAAGTCACCTTTGATCATTTGCCTTCTGCAAAAACACTGGAGCTGAGAGGATACAACATTTTGAATTGATCTAGACAAGAACAATTTAGTGTACTCACCTCTGGGCAGTCTCAGCTGCCTGCTCCCAATCCTGCAAAGCCAGCTGTAGCTTCATCTTTTTTATAAATGCCGGAAGAAAGCGTGGGAAATTTGCAATTATTTGATTCACAGTTTCCAAAGCTCCTGAATAATTCTGACGCACTTCAAAATACTGGGCCTAGTGAAAAATGAAACGATCACTTGGTCACTTTTATCTTGCTTTTTTTAAACAAACAAACAAACTTTCCAACTAGAAAAAAAAATTTCTTAGACAATTCCCTGGCTGGTGCACACTGGTGGAAAAGCAGCCTGTTGTGACTGCTTATCTAGAACCTGTTTCCCGATATATAAAGCTTTTAGAAGCCATATCAGATAGTCCTTGATTCATGACTGATTGCTTAGTGACTGTTTGAAGTTACAACAGACCTCCCTGAGGGTACTTATGACCCTGTTCCAAAGTTATAATGGGCCAGCCCTCTGGCTATCAAGTGATTGCATGTCAGGCACTCAACAATTGCATTTATAGCTCTTTGCTACATCCATGGCCATGGGATCACATTTTACCACATTTTTGTTGAAAACCAGTATTTACTTCTGGTTTTCAGCAAAACTGACCCATAATGAACCATTGGTTTGCTTAATGACCACAACGTTAGTGGAGCGTGATGGCGGCTCACATGGTTAGGACACTGGGTTGAGGTTAGCAAGTCCATGTTCGAAACCCAAAATGGTGCTGCGTGAGCTCCTGTCACTTGCTCCAGCTCTTTGACGGTGACATGAAAGGAGCCCCCATGGGCATCCCCTGGGCAACGGTGATCTCACTAACTAATCCTTTCAACCCAGAAGTGTCTCAAACAATGCCTTCAACACAAACAGTACCGGGGTGGGGTGGGGGGAACCACAGTGTTTGCTCAACAACTGCTACAGAAAAGTTCATAAAGTCATGCCTGCCAGGTGGGTGATCTTCCTTACAATTATCACAACTTATGACCATGATAGGCAGGCTCCATTATGGCCAGAGGTTGAGGACTATCTGTATGTACTTACAGGATATCTTCCACTGAAGGTCATCAGTTTTAATGCTTTTGTATAAAATAAAGCTTTATGACAAAATAGCAATATTCCTACAATATGCCAAGTACAATGTGGTTTCTTTGGTCTCTGTTTTTGTGAATCTAGCCAATTGATGTTTATTCAATAGCTTTGTTTAAATCAACCCATGTTTAGTAGACTGCCTGAACCAGTGAGTTTATAACCAGGATTATAAAAGACTTGGAAAGCAAAACCATTCAAAGCAGTAAATATGCAAAATGCAAGCTTCTAAGTGGAATTTTAAAAAAATCACGGCAAAGTGATTGTAAACCTACTGATTCAAAATGCAATTTAGAATACATTTTGGCAAACATAATATTTAAAAAGACCTACAAAAGCTTCTTTTTAAGAAGAAACAAAAAGAACTATTTCTTCTCCACAGTTGCAAATGGTAAAACCCTTCAAAGTGTCTCTTTGATTTCCAGACTTTATACACATTGCTCTTCAATTGTTTCAATTCTAAGTGTAGAATTGACTCCAAATGCATCTTTTGTTTTTCATAAAAGAAAAGCGTATGTCAAAGCAAATACAAATAATTGGTGATATGATGGCTAAAAGATTTAATCCTGTGAACCAAAGAACGAATATTGACTTCAATCAGATTCTTAGAACTCACATTACATAAAATTAAGAAATTAAGAGGAGAGAAAGAATAAATAGCAGCCTGAATACAAAATAAGGTTGCTTTGATCTGCTCCTTCATCCATTCCTCCACTCTTATCCTGGATGGCAATTGCACTAATCTGTGCTGGATCAGTCTGCATCAGCTGCCATGTTTGTTACTAATTAGGTGCATTTAAAAACTTTTTTATACACTTACTTTACCCATCAGGCCAAAAATATCATTCCCATTTTGGAGCCCTTCATCAAAACATTTTCCAGCTTTTTTCATGCTTGTCTCTTTCCCACTAGTCACATCAAGCCATCCTTTTAGAATCCACCCCTGTAAGAACAAAGTAAAACATTAAATGATGCAACACTATGCTGTTGTTACTGGATACATATTTTTTAAAAAAATCATATAAAGTTCTACTTAATAAAGTTCTACTTAACATAAATGCAATACTTTATGTAATGCAGAAGACTGATACATGGAGTATGATATGCTATAGAGGGGCAAAGCAACTTGGGAAAATCAGCAAATACGTAGGGTGCTCCAAGTTGTGTAAATAGAAGACAAGGCTACCATTAGTTACCCCTCCCCCCGTGTGTGTGTGTGTGTGTGTGTGTGTGTGTGTGTGTGTGTGTAATGGTATAAAATCCTCGAACTCTGGGATGAAGTTTGAAACAGCTGTTTATTGTTAAAACAATAAAAACAATAAAAGCAACTATTTACAACACCTAAAAATCGACTGTCTTAGCTTTCGCCGGTCCACTGCCAGCGTCATCAGAGTAAGCGTTTGGGGTGGGGAGTTTATATGCCCTTATATCTGCAGGGAACATGGCACTTGTAAGCTAAGGATCAAATAAGTAGTAGCAGAATGTGAACATATTGTATCATTGGCCAACAATACATTCCATTTAAAGAAACTGGCCTCCCAAACATTAAACTAAATGAAAACTATCAGGCTTATTTTATAACAATACCAGTATTATCAGTTTTCTTGTAACTTTTTGTACTTCTCGAGTGTTAAGGAAGTTAGTGATAATCCGCTCTGATATGAAAGATGATGGAGAGCATCATGAGGCAAACCTGGGAGTGATCAAACCTTGTTTACAGCAAGTACCACCCACAACTATAGGGAACAGGTTACCTCTTTACTGCCGTTTGAGATCTTGATCATTCTGTCAATGTATTCACGGGCTTTCTCATAGCGGCCAATATGCCACAAAAACAGTCCTGCAAAATATAAAGCCTCCTGTCCTGCTGTCTTACGATGCTCCTTCAACTTGGCATCAAGTTCCATGATAACTTCCCGATCTAAAAACAAGGGAGAAGAATGTAATAATCGTATAGTTTGAAGGACCATCATTGAATGACCATTTTCATCAGATTAGAGACTTACTTCAAGATATTACATAAGAGCAACCAAACCCTATTAAAAACAACAAAGTAGATGTGTTATAGAGCCATAGAGGAGAAGAACAACAAATGATATCTAGTCCAGCCAATGCGGAAAATCCACCGGTCTGGGGTCCTAAGTGCCCTAGCAGACAAACATCTATTCTTTGAAAAGCCCACCAATTTTTTCACTAGAATCTGTTTTACTGTGGAACGGCTGAGAAATGTATTTTAGCTATTTTTGAAGATGGCTTTTCATATATTCTTTTCATAGTCTTTAGGACCCACTCCTTCTTTCTTTTCAATTTGCAATATTCTTAAATGGCATCATCCAGTATAGAACATAGTATTCTGTGTTCCATACTGGATGATGCCAGTATGCCTGATAAAGGCATTAAGACACAAATCAATTTTGACTATGATGCTAGTGCTATTAATCAAGCTTATACTTCCAGTAACTAGTTTGGCTGTCACACTGTATTGGTAATCCAGTTTATGGAGAGAACTGGATGTTTACAGACTAAAGACTTTTGACCTGCCACTGTCCACAAGGGGATTTGCAGAAAGCCTGACAAAAATTAAATTTGAGCCTTTATCTATCTAGTGTACTACAGACATCTCAAACTACAACTTCCATGCTTCGAATCAATGGATGTAAATTTTATTGCTTGGAGATTATAAGGGATGTAGCATAGAGGGCATCATCTGAATCAAAAATCAGACAATTTAGTTAAACACACCATTAAACTGGCCAACCAGTGGTTTATAAATTGGAAATTATGAGATGAGGACTATTCATCATTATCCAAAACATCCACGTTAGGACCAACTGAAATGAAGTCATCTTCCAAGAGGATTTGGAACCTGCTAATAATTGATAATTTTACAGAAAGCTAAGTTCTAATTAGCTGATTGTACAAAGCTTACTTCATATAAACTCATGCGTGAAATATAAGCTTTGCTCCTATACTGTGCGAGTCTGGACTTCATAAAGAAAAGATCCATTTTTCTTCAAGTTTGCAAAGATAACTGGAAGCTATTGGAGGTCAGAGACACTTAGTTTCTAAGATGCAGGGTTGCAAAGACATTTGCTATATTGATTGGAAAATCATGTTTACAAGAGATCATAAAAGAATGAAGAAAACGATGAGGCAACTAATCAGCACTCCTGAACTTTGTGATAACTGAAAAAGATAAAATAATAATGGTGTGGGAGAGAGGTCAGGGAAGGAGTGCCTTGATAGAAGAATGCATGGTTGGTGGCTGCAAAAATCCCATCGGGACAGTGAGGTGTAAACATCTCTTTTGTAGCAGAGTTCCATCTGTACCTTCATATTAAAATGGAGAAATAATGTTATTATAATTCACCATATACAAGTATAAAACTTTTCTGGGTAAAAATAAATGAGACACTACCTGGGTTTGGACTTTTTTTATGGGCATAGATCATTGCCATCACTGTGCACAAGGAAACCTCTTGTTTGGTTTTAATGGATTCAAGACTGAGAAGAGCTTCCTGGGCGTGCCCTAGGAGAACGAAATCAGTAAGAGTAAGTTGCATTCATTTGTGTAGCAACATTTTGGCTTCCCCACTGTGCCTTCTTCAGTGTAATGTTGTAGTGAACATGCATGAACATGTTAGCGTGTGTGTGCAAAGTACCTTTTAAAGCTTACTTTGTTGATTATGTAAACAATTTATGCATTTACAAAAATGATCACTTAATACCAAAAACGTAAAAAGGAGATACAAAAAGACAACACAGGTAGTCCTCACGTAATGACTGGATGCTTAATTGTTCAAAGTTACGACAAGCTCAAAAAAAGTTACTTACGACCCATCCTCAAAGGTCTGTCTGTCTCACACAGACCCTGCAGACACGTGATCACATTTTTGGTGCTTGGCAACTGGCTCATATTTGTGACTGGTTGTAAACATAATTTCTAAAACGCTCATTCAGGAGAATGGATTCATTTAATGACCATGGGATTCACTTCATGATTGTGGTGACTCACATTATGAAATAAGAATGGTCATAAAATTGAGTCAAGTCATACAGTGACCCATTTAATAACCACAACAACCTATGACCAAAATTTCAGTCCCAACTGTGGTTGTTAAATAAGGATTATCTGTATACCAGTAGTCACAGAAAAATGTGCAGTGCTTTATGTATATACAAGACAATTCTATGAAGAGATTGCAAAAAAAAATATCTAATAGCGTATTTTTCTCATCTTACAAATAACTTCATATAATTTCTTGAATAGCATTAACATTATATAATGTTGCATTTGCAATCGGCATCCATAAATTTATGAAACACTAATTTTCACACACAGAGACACAAATTAATTAATTGGACTAAATATTGGGTTTGGAGATTTAAAACAAAACCCACAAATTAATTAATTGGACTAAATATTGGGTTTGGAGATTTAAAACAAAACCCTCACATTCAACCTTTCAAACACCTAAGATAACTCTCTTAGTTGCCTAAAAAATCATGAATTGCCCAAATGACCCTAAAAGAGTTTATTTGAAGAAACAAATTACAAGGGCAACAAATCAATAATTCTTTTCCTTTGCAACAGAAATTGCAGGGATGGACCGTATGGGACTTCAGATGTTGAATTCCAACTTTTGTCTGCCTAGGGCTACCAGATTTGAGCTGCAAAAATTAAACATCCACAAGAGATTACAGCTAGCTGGATTTTTCTGTGATTCTTTTCTGACATCAGTGTTCCCAATTTTTTCTGTCCAAATCTGCTAGTGCTACCTTTACCCATCCAGCATTACTAAGGGCTGAGGTTCTGCAGCATCCAGGACCCAATCCAGTGGTGGGATTCAAGCAGTTCACACCAGTTCAGCAGAACCAGTAGCTAATTTTTTGTTGCCCAGGCCCAGAATGGACTTCCGGAAGCAGCATCCACACACAGAACCGGTTGTTCACATATTTGAATCCCACCACTGACCTAGTCCCCCCTAAACTGTTTACCAGGCAGAAATAGAGGCATGCATGTTCGACTGTAGACCCGAAAGATTTACTTACAGAAACTTTTAACACATAGAAGTAAATGAGATGATTTATGACTGCAATCCTATATGCCCCTTCCTGAAAGGAAGGCCCATGAAATACAATGAAATTTACTTCTTAGTAAGCATTCATTATCAGATGAATAAGCAACATCTGCAAGTGTGAAAGTATATAAAGTAAAGCATTACCTTCCATCAAAATGCCATAAGAATGGTAGAAAATAAACACTGGGTCATTGCCAAATGTCTTCAAGCCTTCATTGGCAATAGTCTGAACATGACGAAAATAGCCCTCCTGACAGTAGTAATTAATTAAAGCCTGAAAGGAAATCAAGACTTGGATTTACACAAGCAAGCAGGGGAATCACAATTTGTAAAACAGAGAAAGGATTTAGGAGAGTTACTTCCAAAATCTGACAACAATCTCTTTTGCATAGTTTTTTTGGTAGTTTTTTTCCCCAAACTGGTGCACTTCCCCAAGATGCTGCAACAGCAGAATCCTCATGCAAAGAAAGAATTTATCCAGATGGTGCCTAGTCTTCTGGTCTCCTGCAGGATTCAAGTATTTAATGATTCCTGTAAAATTTATCTGAGTGGCTTGTTGATTTAGTGTTATCATGTATTTTCCAAAGGTTGAGAAACTTGAGTAGGGATTTGAACCTGCATCTCTCCAGTCCCAGTCCAATACCTTTAAACACTGGGAGTTGGGCGTTGTGTGATTTCAGCAGATTTGAAGGACAGCTTACAAAAGGATGGTGTAAGGGAGGAGGGAGTCTTGACTGATTGCCATTTGTTTCTCTGGCATTTCACATCATCTGCATTGTGCACATGCATTCTTCGCAAAAGCGAAGCATTCACACAATTCTATACCTTCCTAGCTGTACCCGGCCACGCATTGCTGTGGCTCAGTCTGGTTAAATGGAAAAGAAAGAAAAGAGAAAGTGCACGTTTGTAACATGTTTAATTTCACAATGCTTGTGGGAGCGGAAGCACGTTTTTACCTGTCACAGGTGTGACATCTATATAATAGTAGGTATATAAAAACACGCGTGTATTCGAATGCAACGTTGTGTCAAAATTTCAAAGCAATCGGTGAAGACCTTCCGGAGATTTCAGATTTTGAACAAACGAACATTTACATTTTTATTCATATAGATCAGTGTTTCTCAACCTTGACAATTTTAAGGCATGTGGACTTCAACTCCCAGAATTCCACAGCCAGCATTGCTGGCTGTGGAATTCTGGGAGTTGAAGTCCACATGCCTTAAAATTGTCAAGGTTGAGAAACACTGATATAGATGACCGCTCTAGGAAAGATGCCTTTTCCCACAGAAAAACACGTTAAACGACCAATAAGTACGTCGGCATCAGCTTCCAAAAACAGTTCAGACGCAAGCAGAAGCAATGCGGGTTGTTGTTGTTTTTTCATGTTCAGCTGCCTTCAAATTCACACACAAACACACAAAATTGCTGCTTCTTGAGCCCAGCCGATTTCCTCACTGATACGCTCTTCGGATGTACTGGCACGACAACTTTCAGAATTTTAGCCAGGAATTCTGGGAGTCGTAGTTCCAAGGTAGCTGAGAGGGACGGAGTGCTCTAGTAGTCTAGTGCAGGGGTAGGCAACCTCGGCTCTTTTATGACTCGTGGACTTCAACTCCCAGAATTCCTGAGTCAGCTATGCTGACTCAGGAATTCTGGGAGTTGAAGTCCACGAGTCATAAAAGAGCCGAGGTTGCCTACCCCTGGTCTAGTGTTTAAAGAAGATGCCTATGCTCGTGTCGAGGGGGCCGGACTCACGTTTACACTCAGCTTTCTTACACAAATCAGAGCCGTCCAAACCGGATCAGGAGGAAAACGTGATTTTAAGGCAGAAAAGCGAAGCGGGGGGGGGGGGGGGAGGAAACAATTTCAAAGGCTCGGGAGCAAAAAAAAAGCAAAAGCTCTTCCGTTTGTCGTCCGAAGCGGGAGCCGAGGCCAACCCTGCGGGAAGCGGATCCGCTCCTCTACGCAAAACCGCAAGGGCTTTGCAGAAACAACCGGGGAAGGGGGAGGAGTCTGGCCTTCTCCGCCCAGCTCCAGCCGGCGTAGTTTTCCCGGAGCTTA
>NW_015388054.1:195535-232409 GCF_001527695.2 Protobothrops mucrosquamatus | reverse complement strand
GAAGGAAGGAAGGAAGGAAGGAAGGAAGGGAAGGAAAGGAAGGAAGGAAGAAGGAAGGAGCAGAGTTTCCAACAAACCTGCAGGAAGGAAGAATCCATGGCTGCTGAAACCAAGCGGTAGCAACTACCCGTTGCCAGTGCAACAGGATGGCCCCAAAACGTCAGTGAAAGGTGGAGCTTCAAGCTGGGAGCGACGCTTCGCCTTTTGAATCGCAGGAGAGGCGGGTGGCGGCAACTCCTCTTCCCCCTCTCGAAGTTCCGCAGCCCCGCGGCGCCTTTCAGCGGACTGGAGTTCGGGGCCTCCCACGGTTTTGGCAGCCCGCAGCCAAAGGACGTGGGAGCGAGGGGACGGAAGAGGTTTAACGGGTTGGCGCTGCCCCTGCACGGAGATCGGCTGCCTCAAAAGCCGTAAAAAGCCCTCCGAGCCCGTTCGGTACGAACCAGATTCGCTCGATCGCGCCCCCCCCCCCCGATAATGCGCAGCGAAACAGACCGAAGTGGAGTCTTCCTCACAGCCCTTCCCAGGGTTCTAGACCTCATGCGCTGGATCTTAACCCTCGCCTGGTGGAGCTTATTCCGTAGGGTGCGTGTGCCCAAAGAAGACGCTTTTTAAAAAGTGCTAACCTAGTGACCTTGGTTGATTTCTTGGGCGTTTTCCAAAGTCCTGTTTTTAAAGCCAAAATATGTAAGAATTGCAGGATGTCCTATCCTTTTCTCGCCTAAGAGGGGGCGCTGCATCCAAGTTGATTGATTGTGCTCCCTCAAGCCGTTGTCGATTCTTAGCAGCCACACAGCTTTTGTCCCTGACGATTTATCCCTAGCCTGGTCCCTTCAACTCTTCCACCGGTGCACTAAGTCAGGGCTTTTCAACCTTTTCACCCGTTGTACCACTTTTAGACTATGGCAATATCCGCCTAGCAAGGTGTCAAAAACTTCCTCCTGTCCGAGGTTTTCATTGTTGTGAGCATTTCTGTTGAGGATTGGTGGGGTGGGGGTGTTTGGTTTTTATTTTCCCCATCATCTGGGTGGGTGCAGCAGGTTTTGGTCACTTCACATGACCCTGGGACACTGACCGCCATAAATATGAAGCAGTTGCCAAGCATTTGAATGTAAATCACAAGACCCTGGAGATGCTGCAACATTCCAGCTGATCGACGCTTCTTCTGGGCTCAGCAGAAGCACCAGGATCAGTGCTGCCAGGATCAGTGGAGCCTGGCACTGATCCTGGCATTTCCACTGAGCCCTGACAGTCCCGAAGAAGCACTGATCAGCTGGAAAGCAGCACTGATCCTGGCGCTTCCGCTGAGCCCTGCAGCTCCAGCCATCTCTCGCTCAGGCTTGTGCGGTGCTGCCACCGGTTCAGCTCATTCCCCTCCCCCGCTACCATTTTTCTAGGATGGTCGTGTACCACCTGCCAGGTGCCAATGTACCACAGGTGGTACCCGTACCACTGGTTGAAAAGCCCTGCACTAAGTTACATATTGTCCTTTGTTCCGCCTTTCCCAGCAACAGAGTCTTTTCCAGAGAGCTGGGCCTTCCTATAATGTGTCTGAAGTAAGATAATTTGAGCCTGATCATTTACATGCGCCAAAAGCTCCCTTATTCAAAAGTAATTGTTCAAACTCGGACAGTCAACTGATTGAAGCTGGAGTCCCAAATACAATCTCTTTTTCTTTTTTTTAATTTTTATTAAAAGTTTTATAACATTTACAAAATAAACCCCCTTCCCCTCCCCCACAAACCCCCCACCCCCCGCTTCCCAGAGCTGTTCACAGGGTTACAAATATATTATTCATAATCTAACTAACATTATCCACCTAAATAAGTAAATTTATTAGGTATTATGGAAGATTTGGATGTTAAGGAAATGAATTTGATGTTGAATCTTATAACAGCTGCAAGATTGTTGATAGCTCAAAATTGGAAGACTGCTTGTTTGCCTACTGTAGAAGAATGGTCTCTTAAAGTGTCAAATTTGGCAGAAATGGCCAGGATTTCTGCTTATTTAAAGAATTGCCCACAGGAAAGATATATTTCAGTTTGGAGAAGATGGATAGATTATATTCAGAATAAATATGGGACTGATAAGTTCCATTTGGTTTTTGAGTAAATTTTATAATATTGTTATTAGTAATTTATTATACTTCTTATATTTTTATTATTATTATATATTGTTATATTGATATTATTATTATATTGAGTAGGAGTTTTGTTTAATAATTAAGTTGATTATCTGTTTATTATTGTGTTTAATTTTGGATTTATCTAAATTTATTTTCAAATACAATCTCTTTGAGCATGTGCCATACACCTCTCCCTTGGCACACCCCTAGTGCAATTCTCTGCCTAATTTGTTGTTATATTCTCGAATGGTGTTTTATTCTGATTAATTGCACACTATAGCCACCTCAGTTATGAATTATAATTTTCCCCATGTATTATTATTGTAGCCTCCAGAGATTTACATGGCTCCTACTCTGATGATGTTCAGAAAATCTTTGAAAAACTAGTTGTTTCCGGGGATTTTATGTAAGGATGGCTATTAATCTCATTTAAGATTTTATGTCTGGTGAATTGTCTTTTCTGGAGGACATGGTTTGTACTCTTACTGTTTTATTATATTACCTTTTATTGTTTGTAAGCTGCATGGAGCTGTATGGAATTGGGCAGCCTCTACATCTAATCAATTAATGATTAAACTTTGTCATTGTTACATTATTTATTGGGGGAATTGATCTGGGGTGTTGTAAAGTTGGGGAAAGGAAGGAGCTGATGTCACCTGGTGGGGAATTTATCTTAAAGAGCAAGGAAATAGCTTAGGTGCCACCTACAGAACGGAGAAGAAGAAACAAAACTAAGACTTTGGAAAACACATTGAAAGATGTGAATATAGAAAAACACATATGCAGACTCAGGGACTCTGTTTGACCCAAACAAGACTTGAACAAAAGAGAGACTAATGTAAATCTGAATGTATGCCTTGAGTTTTGGATGACCTGCAACAGGCCTATGGTTAACAAGGAGGCCATGAATTTGTTTGCAGCCCAGATTCAACATCCTTTTTGGCAAATTCAAGCCCTAAGGACAAAAAGTGGCTATAGTTTCCTGGAGTTGAAACTCAGCAGTTCAAGGAGGGATTATGCTTTGCAGCTAGAAGGGCAGTACAATGGCAGCAGTCCCCATTGTCTCTAAGGCCCAACCTCAACCAGAGTCTCTAACGGCGCTCAATGCCATTCCCCACCCTCTTCCCCTGGGCTCCCCCTGGGGCAAAACCCAAAACATATTTCTGAGAGGGGTCCACCCAGATCTCAGTCATGTGTCTCAAGTTGGCCACCTCATCCATAATCAGATTATGAATGAGGCCAGATTGATTACAAATACACTTGGCATTCAGAAGAAGTAGCCAAAGCCCAGGGCCAGTGAGATCCAATCGATATAGAAGCAAGTACTGAGGGCCAGATCTCAAACAGCATCCCTGACAATTTAAGATGAAGGGAGGAAGGGAGTGAAGCTTTAAAGTGAGAGAAAGATTTCTGGCTTTAAAAGACTAAAGGCTATGAAAAGCATCCAGGAGAGTTAATAACAGATAAGCAAGAGTAAATGGACGATGGGCAAAGTTTTTCTTTATCCTAGCGATGGGCCTGTTGAGTTGAAGGGAGTAGATCAGCAGGCAAGATCCACCGAACAGAATCCATCAGAAAGTCAAGAGAGTGAGGAGCACACTCAGTATGGAACAGCTAGGGGAGAAGGATGTGACTAGAAGAACCAATGAGCAGGTGACTTGGATTTGAATTGGGCCCAGATTTGGATTGGGAGATGCAAGTAAGGGGAGCCAAGAGTCAACAAGAACCAAGAAGAGGGGGAAAGAAATTTCTCCATGAGACTTTTGTAAGAAAACTTGTGTGACCTTCAAGCCATGTTTTGACTCCTTGCAACTGCCTCAACTAGTCCCCACAGTGTTCTTGGCAAGATTTCTGTAAGTTACCAGTGTTTCCTTCCTAAGGCTGAGAGAGAATGACTGGTCCAGGGTTTATCAGCTGGTTTTGTGCATAAGATGGGACTGGAACTCCTGGTTTTCATCCTGAAGCTTTAATCACTACGCCAAACTGGCTTTCATATGTTTATGGATTTAAATAATACTGAGTTTAAAAAGACCTTACTTGGCTGTTGGGTGACAGGCAGAGTGTAATCCTGAATTCTTCAAGCAAAACTGTCAGGATAGCGGAGTGTGGGTAATGATAATTTTCCAACATTTAATTGTAGTATAAAAATATTCTTGCCTTTGTATAAATTTGATTGTAGAGCTGGATGTTTGTTGCTTAAGGGATTAGTAACACAGAATGGTTTTCAGTTCTGAAGTCAAAGAAGGAAAATGGCCCCAAATTTGTCTTCATCTCTATACTGTATAACAGACCACTCTGGAAAACTTCAATCTAGAAAGTTGTTTCCATCATTTGTCCTCTCTGGTGGTACTGATGCTTCATTTTGCATTTTTTACTGTCAAAAAACAGAAGGGGAGAAATTGATTATGTGCCATCAAGCTATTATTGAAACCTAAACTGATTTTCTCTGTGATGTTCTGACCCCATCCTGGTGTTTCAGATCTTCCAGCAGTGCATTCATTACCACTGTAACTGAGTCCATCCACCTTGCTGCTGATTGTTGTCTTCTTCTGTTTCCTTCCCAGCATTAGAGCTTTTTTTGTTTCCTTCCCAGCATTAGAACTAGGTCTTCACACAATGTGCCCGAAGTAGGATAATCTGAGCCTGGTCATTTGTGCCTCAAGTGAGAACTTGAGTTGATTTGTTCAATAACCCATTGGTTTGTTCTTGGCTGTCCACAGTATTCTGAGGTGTCTTCTCCAACATCAAAGCTCCTAAGTGTCCATAATCAATCTTGCCTCTTCAAAGTCCAACTTTAGCTTACTTAGAGGGAGAAGGGTAATAACTCTATTAAAACCATCTTAATGTACTACAATAATTACAAACATAAAAGTTAGAATAACTTGTCATGGAAAATTCAGAACAACAGAGCTCAAAACTGAGAAATAAGTAGTTGAACCTTGAATAATAGGATCGCAAAAATGTTTATGGAAGCTGAGGGCCACAAGATGGAAAATCACTTAGCATTTAGGTTGTACTTTTAATAGCCAGTGGTCCATACTTACTGCATTGTAATAAATATATGCACATCTGTTTATGTCTTAGAAATGTTTTAGACTTAAAGACATTTTATTGCTTTTCCTACAATATGTCTGTCTATGCTTTCTTATGTTAGGGCTTCTCATATGTTGTTCATTTTTCATTATGTAGATTGTTTAAATCACTAAACAGTTCAATAAAGACTTTCTCTGTCCATTTCCCAACTAGAGTGGCTGGAAATACAGTGATCCAAGACACTGGATGACATCAAATTGTAGAAGGCTGGTGTGAACAGGAAGATCCTGAGTTATGAGCAGGTGTCCTCTCCTGCACTGGAGCAGGTGTCTTTCTCTTCCTCCCCTCCACCCCAAAGCATATAACATATCCTTCAAATTTGCCTCACAGTGTTGACCAACGTACATTGTAATTTTATAATGAACATAGGAGCTGTAATGGGGAAATTACTCTGTTTAATTCCACTGATGGACATAATTCTGGCTCATGACAATGTGTTCCTTAGCAGAGAAGAACAAGAACCATGGACATAGATAATAAAAATGATTTTCCTCCCCCCTCCCCCCGAAACCTTGGGTTGTGCCCCATTTTAGCTTTTTTGCCGTAGTTATTGAGTGAATCACTGCAATTGTTAAGTGAATCAAACAATTGCTAAGTAAATCCGGCTTCCTCCATTGACTTTGCTTATCAGAAGCTAGCTGGGAAGGTTGCAAATGGTGATCACATGACCCTGGAACACACTTCTGAAAATAGCATGAGGTACACTAATACTTTAGTTCCTTGCTCAATAGTAGTAACTGTGAGAGGGATCTTGGAGTCCTGGTGGACAATCACTTAAATATGAGCCAGCTGTCTACTGCAGCTGCCAAAAAAGCCAACACAGTGTTAGGCTGCATTAACAGAGGGATAGAATCAAGATCACGTGAAGTGTTAATACCACTTTATAATGCCTTGGTAAGGCCACACTTGGAATACTGCATCCAGTTTTGGTCACCACGATGTAAAAAAGATGCTGAGACTCTAGAAAGAGTACAGAGAAGAGCAACAAAGATGATTAGGGGACTGGAAGCTAAAACATAAGAAATGGCTGCTGGAATTGGGTATGTCTAGTTTAATGAAGAGAAGGATGAGGGGGGACATGATAGCAGTGTTCCAATATCTCAGGGGCTGCCACAAAGAAGAGAGAGTCAAGCTATTCTCCAAAGCACCTGAGGGCAGGACAAGAAGCAACGGATGGAAACTAATCAAGGAGAGAAGCAACCTAGAACTAAAGAGAAACTTCCTGACAGAACAATTAACCAGTGGAACAACCTGCCTCCAGAAGCGGTGAATGCTCCAACACTGGAAGTTTTTAAGAAGAGTCTGGACAGCCATTTGTCTGACCTCCAAGGTCCCTTCCAACTTTATTATTATTATTACTACCTTCACACTGGATTTTTATAAATATATGACAAGTGGGTCCTTCAAAGATTTGAAAGAGTGGGAATTGGGAACCCTGTTTTCCTAGTTTCCTTTGGAAGCCTTAGTCAGCAATGACAACATTTAGATCATATGATAGCAACAACTTACATTGCTGTTCATTTGTAAACCTACTTTTGCAACTATCATAAATACATGCCAGTTGCCAAGTGTCCGAAGTTTGATCATATGACCATGGGGATGCTACAACGGTTGTATGAAAGCCAGTCATTAAGTCTTTTTTTCAGTCCTTTTGTAACTTCGAACAGTCACTAAATGAATGGGTGTAAGTTGAGGACTACCTGTACAGTATGCTGAATAATACCAATATATGATATATATAATACCAATATATGGAATCACTACCTTCAGGCAGCCATAAAGTAGCTGTTGATACTTTGGAAAATAAAGTGAACTAGCTTCCAATACATACATATAATTTCCAGCTGTCCAGCAGCAATTATGGTTTTCAAACCAAATTACCATTTTTCTAAAAATCACTTTCCTATATTGCACATGAATTACACATTTCCGTTATGTATTTAACTAAGCATGGCCAAATAAAATAACAGAGATAATTCAACGGAACAGGTACAAAATATATGGCAAGAAAGACATTTACTAATCTAATACATTAGCCTCAGATATAATGTACCAATACATTCATTCTAATACATTTTGACACATTAGTCCCAATTCCCAAAATGTACATTGCAAGATCCATACTAAAGTTGATATTTTTTGTGTGTTTTTGGCTGATGGCTCAAAACCACAGCTCATGATGTTCACAGATACATGGATTTTTCAGAAGATAAAGCGGTGACCCTTCTCACTACACCATATGCTTTTAATTCTTGTCTGAATTTACTTATTCCTGGGAAGAAAGTAGGATTACTTCTAAATTGTGCACATATGCAAGCACCTTCCATCTTTATTTTCAAAGATATTTTTGGTATCAGCTTTTCATTTAAAAGAACATTTAAAACTGAAAGGTTAGGTGGGGCAGACAGCTTGGTGGATGCCAAGAAGTCTCTTGGATAGGCTGGTATCCACAGGCACAAATGGAAGACCTTGGGGATGCCCACAGATGATAAAGCTTTCCATCTTGGAGCAAGTAAGTGATGGCCTGGAACTGTTTCATGCTTGAAATGATGATCATGATCTATGAAAACTGAATACATCATCTCTAGAGTTGGATTCAGAGAACCACATCCATGACACCAAACGTTGCCATGCAATTTCTATGTTCTCCTCTTTCATAGCAAACTTTATAATATTGATGGAACTTTCTTCTATATAAGTATGCTTATTAACATTTTAGTTACATTCTTATTTATGACAGAGATTGAATTCCATTTTATTTTTAGAGATGAAAAATAACCAAGGAAATTACAATAAAAAAGTAATCTTTATTATTTTTGCACATTGGTAATTATGTATAACATTACTGAGAATATTAGTAGCATTTCCTGCATGCAATTCAACAATACAATAAGTTGATAGTTTATTAAAAGAAAGCATCTATATTTAACATATATAAGAAACATAAAATTTCCGGATGTATTTGGTTATATAATTTTGCTATTCTTTTCTGTGAAAAAATACCGATATATTAGCAATGATTCTAAAGCATGGAATCAAATAAATATACACAGTTAGCATTAAATAATTCCAGGAAAAACATTGTGTTTTTGAGAAAAAAATGCTACATTTTCAGGCACAGCTAAAAAAATTAAACCAAATCTTATATCCTTTTCTTACAGCAAAGAATAGCTGTTTGGAAGCTAGCAAAATTGGGATATTTCTTTCACAAATCATTGAATTATTGCATCTTGAAAATATTAGCAAATACAATTTAAAAAGCAGAAAGCTACAATTACCCGTCTCTTCTTCACTTCTTGTTTTCTGATATTCTTTCATGAAAAAAGTGCTATGGAAAGAATCTAACTTAAAAGGCTGCAATATCAACCTGAAGATAAAATTCTTTCTTATTTTATGTACATAATGCTCAAAAATAACACAACTTGATCTTTACAATATTTATATTTCCTTATAAAATTCTACCCACATTATTTTCAACAGGTTTAGGCATTTGCAGTATACTCTGTACAGTTTGGCTATACATTGGGTTTGTTTACTTAAAATGTTAAAATGTCAAACAAAAGAAAAAGATCTCTCCAATATTGCTTAATGATAGGAGGGAATGAGGTCTTGTTGAACTCTTTTTTTCACTTTACCTCTGACATTCGGCTCCCTGTATTTAAGATTCTGGCCAGTCTAAAGAAGAGAAGCGTAGGCAATATAAACATGCATTGATTGAATCCAAACTACCTATAATGGTACAGAATACATCGTTTTACCTGCTGAAAGCTTGCACACTAAACTTATTGTGGTACATACATAATGTGCTCGGATCATTATTCATTTGCTCAAACGTGCACCACAAGTAAAGGACTATTTACACAACAGAGGGCTCTTCATTAGACACACATGTTGGCAACCCTGCTGAGAGCTGAAGATGGTTAAACAATATTGCAGGAGAAAAACAAGTAAACATATTATAATGGAGTTGGGGGGTCTGTTGAGGACCGGTGGGGAAGAGGGGATGGTCGGAGGTCACACTGATGTAAGTGATGCCACACAAAATAAGACAAAACAACCAAGACATAAAACCAGTAATTTCCGACTCCAGTTCTTGTGAGATTTAATTGTCTGTGCAAAAATAATCCATTTGGTTTATTGTTGGTTAAGCACCTCAACATGGAACATTCCTTCAGGGTTAACAGAGTTGTCGAATACCTGTTGCTTTTCCTAACCAAATGCTTTTTCCACCATGCGTGATTGAGAAGTGCAGCATGCCTCCATGCAAATCATTTTGGTGTGCATATAAGAGAGTCATAACATAGAACACCTGGGCCTCATACTGGTAATTTACTACTTACCCCCTTTCCCAACATAAACCCCATTTACAAAAATAGTCACAATGTGTGAATAGAAACAAAGAAAAGGGTGAATCCACCAACCCAGATTTTGTAAAAAGATGACAAATATGGCAGTTGAAATGCAAACAGTAGATACATTGACTGTACTAAGAGTTGTATGCTTAAACACACACACACGCGCACACACGCACACACACACACTCATACACACATATACACATCAAAGAAAAGTTAAGTTTTTTTTTCCTCAACTCCTTTTACTGGTCCCTACAGTCTAATCAGCCATTTCTCTCTCCTCTTCAGCAGTGTCAGCTGGTAATAAAAACAGTAACCTCCTGTCATTCTTTCTACATTTTACAGTTGTATTTTGATAAGGGGTTGCTGTCTTGTTAGAGGCACTGACCTTAGGTAATACAGTACATTTGTAAAAACTGTCTGTTTGGCATAGACCACCTGGAGGAGTTCTGTTGACACAACTACATTACTCACACAGGCTGTAAACAATTAGTCACCCAATCACAGAGGTTTTTATTTTTTCTTTTGTACATCTTTGCCTTCTTTTTCATGTTTTTCTTCAACTGGCATGGTTACACAATCATAGGATGGTGGACAGATAGCTGTTGACATGGTCATATCTGTGTAAGTGTTTTCATTCATTTTGTCGACGAGGAATTCGTCTTTAATACGTTGGCTAGCCCCTCCTTCCATTTTATTTTTATTATATAAAAATGAAGCTTTCTTTATTGTTTGTGTCAGACGATAACGCCTGTAAGCTCGTTGGATGATGACAGCCGATAGCTCCTCTTGTTTCCTTTTTAAGGTAGTTGTGATGGGCTCATAGGAGGCTTTGGATGGATTCGACTGCATGAAGCGGTCTTCCATCTGAATGCGGAGAGCGTCCATCTCTCCGCTTTCCCCCAGAACACGTTTGGTGAAAGCAAACAATATATCGAGGCAGTGAATTCTGTCACCATTCACCATGGGCAGGTCCATTGCAATAAGTTGAACCTTGTTTGGTTTAGGTAAGTGAAGAGGAGGCTCCAGAGCAGCTGCAAACTCTGAAAGTTTTTCAAACTCCATAAACTGTGTAGCATCTGGGTCAAACTTTTCCCAGACCTCATAGAACATCTCAAAATCATCCTCACTCAAAGGCTCAGCACTTTCTTCAGTTGCCACACCAAAGTTCTCTAAAATGACAGCAATGTACATGTTCACTACGACTAAAAATGAGATGATAATGTAACTGACAAAGAAGAAAATCCCAACCGAAGGATTGCCACAGTCTCCTTTGACGGAACTTCCTGGGTGGTCTTTTTTAGGGTCGCAGTCTGGAGGCCCGCTGTTCAGGATGGGTGCTAGCAAACCATCCCAGCCAGCAGAGGTGGTGATCATAAAGAGGCAGATCATGCTGTTGCCAAAAGTTTCAAAGTTGAACATGTCATCAATGCCAACTTCTCTCTTCACGTAGGCAAAGTTGGACATTCCAAATATGGCATAGATGAACATGACCAGGAAAAGGAGGAGACCAATGTTAAACAAGGCAGGGAGAGACATCATCAAGGCAAAAAGCAGAGTGCGGATTCCCTTTGCCCCCTTGATTAGACGCAGGATTCGACCTATCCGGGCAAGTCGAATTACTCGGAACAAGGTGGGGGACACAAAATATTTCTCAATGATCTCTGCCAAAAACATACCTGTTAAAAATTAAATAAAATAGTTAGGATTTTGTTTATCAACATCAAAACCTTACCTTCTCTTATTTGGAAAGTCCTTGCAGAAGATGACTTAAATTTACAAAAATTTTGGATTCCAGTTTGGTTTGGGGATAGAAGCAAGCCTTGATAGCTGCCCTGGTGCAAAAATGGGTAAGTAATTGTGCCCCTTAGTCCTGGATAATCTCAGAGATATTTGAGACTATCGACCATGGCATTCTTCTAGATTATGCTGTGGAAATTGGAGTTTGGAAGGCTTTGACTTATGACAATGTAAATCCAGTATTAAAAATAATGACAGACTTCTGCTCTCCTGATAGTATTTGGTCTGCAGGCTACTACTGCACCAAGCTCCATCTTGTCTTTTATGCTACATTATTCAACATGTACATGAAAATATTAGATGTTCATATTTATTAAAAAACTGGTCAAAAGTGTAATTCACCTACACACAAATATACTTGCTCAATAGTTCAATAAATTAATATGTTGGGACATTAACATTTTATTTACAAAGTAGTTTTATAATTTGGTTAATTAGTTTTAAATAGTTAGATTTGTCAATATTTTATTTTTTTGTTTTTATATTGTTCAATAGCCTAGACTATTAACATCTATTAATTATCTAGAAGATGTTTATGCATTTTAATTTAAGCCTTGTAAACTCTCCCAAAAGTGTATAAAATGCTTGTGATAAAGATACTAACATAAAATTGTATTTTTAGAATTCAGTCCTCAAGGATCATGAGACTGTAAGCAGGGAAAATTAACTATCTTATGATGAACAGTAATGATGGGTGAATAGAATTTAGCTACCCTTTTGACTATTATCTATGAAGTGTCTTGGAAGAGAAGAAGAATAAGGCAGGCATCTGTTTCGCTGTGCCTCATTGTTATATGAGGCATAATTAAATCTTTGTGGCAATTTAAATAAAAGGGGCAACAAAGGCTTTTAGTGATTTAATTTCCTCCACGGCAGACCATCTTATTCAGATGTACCGCTGAATCTCCCTTTCAAAAGAGCCAAATATTAAGACTATGAGGTCAGCTAATGTCAAAACTCTTATGTGTAGTGGGAACAAAATACTGGTATTTGGCCAATGTCAAGGGTCTTCTTCTTATGCTTTAGTCATAATTTTTGAAGTAAAGTTTAGGCCTCACATCCCTTTGAATTGGCTTGGAAAGCCTCATGGAATAGTAGTATAAGAGCTAAAAGGACCAAGATTAGATGGAAAGAGCTTGAGGCCAATAGATCCTTGACAGGAATTATGCAGATCTGTCAACCACTTTTCACCCTGAGAAATGAACTGCTTTCAGTCCATTAGGACACATAGGAGGGAAAAAGATGTAAGATTTGAACCTGGGATTCAGTCAGCAGTTCCTGCTTTTTCATTCTATTATGTCTCCTTGTATTATCTCTAAAAATTATCTTATCCTGTGTTCCTGAATCTCTGCATCTTACATTTTTGAGTTTGATTAATGGTCTGACAAACAAACACTTCTTGAAGAAAGCGGATTTGTATTCTCAGATTGCGACTTTTCACCCAGTTAGTGTGCTGCCAGATTTAGCTAGGTTGGCAGCTAGTTGGTTAAGCACATTGAGGAAAAAGAGTGATGGATATCTGATAATTTGAGAGCTAATAACCTGCCTGAAATCTGCATCCTGGATAAGATTACATTGCCTAAGGCAGTGATGGCGAACCTTTTAGAGACTGAGTGCCCAAACTGCAACCCAAAACCCACTTATCCATCATCGAATGCCGGGTGGGTGTGGCCCATTGGCTGGGTGTGGCCCATTGGCTGGGTGTGGCTGCGGTGGTAACGGCAGACTGGGTGGGACTAAAAAGTTCAGTCAATCAATTCCAACTTTGCAAGATCTTTTTTTTCCCCGTGAGAAGTTAAAATTGATCTGATTGAACTTTTTTTTTTTTTTGCACATGGCAGCGGAGGCCTAAAGCGAAAAGGTTTTATAAAACCCAATTGAAGGCCTAGGACTGGGGCAACGGCGCGCGTGCCCATAGAGAGGGCTCTGAGTGCCGCCTCTGGCACCCGTGCCATAGGTTCGCCACCACTGGCCTAAGGCATCATGATGAACATTTTTCTACAAATATACAAAAAATACAGTACTCAAATAACAGGTCTCTATGTTCCATGAGAATAATTTATGTAGGGAATTCATGTATTGGAAATTGAATAATAAGAAAAGCTAAATGTGAGATTTAAATTGTTATAATAGTTCTTACCTACAATGGAAAGGATGACAACCACGAAGTCAAAAATGTTCCATCCAATTGTGAAATAATAATAGCGTAGGGAAATTAGTTTGAGGACACATTCTCCAGTGAAAAGGACAATAAATATAAAATTAATGCGGTAGAGAATATCTTCTGTTTGTTTACTTTGATCATCTGTTTCTACCATCATGGTGATCATGTTAAGGCAGATAAGAATCATAATAGTGATGTCAAATACTTGTTTGGTCACAAAATCAAACACCATGCCTTGATATTTGTTCTGAAGTATAGAAAAAGAAATAATATTTAATGGAGGCTATGGGAGGCACATTTGTTTAAGTAGAATTTAATTGAACTAAGATGCTAATAAATACAGGTAGTCCTTGACTTACAACAGTTTGTTTAGTGACCATTTCAAGTTATAACGGCATTGAAAAAGTGACTTATGACTGTTTTTCATATGATTTTTGCAGCATCCCCCACGGTCATGTGATCAAAAATCAGATGCTTGGCAACTGGTTCATATTTCTGATGGTTGCAGTGCCCTGGGATCACGTGATCATCTTTTGTGACCTTCTCACGAACAAAGTCAATGGGCAAACCAGATTAAGAAAGAGTCACTTAACAACCATGTTGCTAACTGAACAATTGCAATGATTCACTTAACAACTGTGGCAAAAAAGGTCATATTTCATTCAGAAACATTGGGGTCAATTGTGGTCGTAACTCGAAGATTACCTGTATGCAAGTAGGAGAATTAAAAAAACAAACCAAATAGCCCTCTCTCCCCTTTTTTCTCTAACCATTAGCTTAATTTAAAATTACTTTTTGGTTGTGAATAGACTGGATCATATTACTTACCCCTGGCCTAGGTATGGGTTTTTGAGGTTTTTTTGACCCCAATTTTTTCATTGCATTGTAGTACTTTTTCTGTTCTTCTGTCATAAAGATGTCTTGGCCTCCAAAGTAATGGCATGAAGATGAAGATTGGTTATAATCATATTCTTGTGTATAGGTCTTAAATATAAATGCACTCGTAACATATTACAAACTAAAAATAAACATTGGGCCTAATTTATTTTTATAATGAAAATGCTACACAAATCTAACCACGTAAAAAAAAAAAGTAACACATGTTCAAACTTCAGTTTATTTTTTACAATTTGTTGAATAATACATTTACTTAATAGTCAGCTTGTTTCAATAGTTATTATTAAAGATTTTATTTAGAGGCTGAGGTGGAAAATTTATAGAGGAAAGGAGAATAAAAGAGTTCATAGGGAAAGAGGAGGAAAAAAAACCCCACAACCTATGGCAGGTTTTTTTTTTATGTTTAAAGACAGCTTTTATCTTGCGTCCAAAAGCAGCCCAGTGCCAGCTTTAAGTCAACATGAAAGCAGTACCGCAACATAAAACCACCACAACATAAAACAACCCGTGAGGACTTTCTATAGTTCATGGGGAAGGAACTTTCAGAAGATAGTGATAATTGGCTCAGTAGGTCTGGGGTGAGCCATCCTCTCTGAAGCTGTGTGCCTTCATGGCCATTTGTGCTTTGGTTACCTTCCTTGCACCGCTTTTTTTTTGGGGGGGGGATACAGAGGTAGATGGCAAGGAACACTAGCCTCATGTAAGACCAAATGGAGGTGTTCTAAACAGAATTAAAGCATTTAAAAACCTTTCTCCGTCCAGTGAGGAATTGCATACGTGGGTTCACATCATTCATATAATTATTACTACTGTTGTTGCTAAGATGATGACGCTGAGTGGAAAAGAGAAAGGTAGTGGGGATTCTGCCAGTTGTTGCTCTAAAGCTTCCCACGTTAAAAGTGTGTAGGAGCAGCGACACTGATGAGCCCTATTCCCACGGCACAGTAAATGTAGGGAGTGGGGTCAGAAATTTTGTGTCACGATACTTTCCTCTGCCTCAAGGATGGGACAAAAGCGCCTTAGCTTGAATGACTTGCCTCAAGAAGTTGTGGATGCTCCAACACTGGAAGTTTTTAAGAAGAGATTGGACAACCCTTTTTTCTGAAATGGTATAGGGTTTCCTGCCTAAGCAGGGGGTTGGACTAGATGACCTCCAAGGTCCCTTCCAACTCTGTTATTCTGTTATTCTGAACAGGCCTAAGCAGTTATGGACAAATGCTCATCATCATAAGCCTTTATGCAGCAGAACTACTTTACTTCTGCCCAGTGCTTTTTTTCTAAAAAAAAAAAAAAAAAAAAAGGTGCTGGAACTCACACATGCCATACAACTTGCCTTGCCTACCCTACAAGGTTCCATCCAAAAAAAGGTGCCGGAACTCCGTTCTGGGCGTTCTATGAGAAAAAAAGCCCTGCGTTCTGCCATTGAGATGAGATGGTTGAACACATGACCTTAGATTGTGGAACTCCTAGCCTCTCCAAATTTAGCTCCAATTGCTGGGACACAAGATTCTGACCCTTGTTAAATTGACAGGCAATTGTTATTGTAGCAGAATCTTAGGAGTATTCTGATAGGAGCTCTTATTACAGTTGGCCAGACAGATGAAAGAAGCTATGAAATGTCTTATAACAGTACCTCATTTATGCATATTGTTATGCCAGTTTGTCATGCCTCTCTTTGAAACAGAAAAGATAAAGCAAGGCATTGAACATTGCTCCATGTTAAATTACATATAAGCATAAGCATAGGCCTTATAAATATTAAACCTGGATGAGAAAAGAGGAACATTGGGTATCTAGCTGGCAATCCAACACCATTAAACTTTTTTTTTTACTGAAACAATGAACGTAATTCAACATGATTGAACTGAGTCCCAGGTTGGTGTAGTAGTCAAAGAGGTGGCCTAGAAACCAGGGGATCAGGAACCAGGGAGTTCTAGGCCTTCCTTAAGCATGAAAGTTGGCTGGGTGACTTTGGGACAGTCACTCTCTCTCAGCCCAAATTATCTCACAGAATTGTTGTGGGGAAATAGGATGCAGGCGTATTAAGTGCCATCTGGGGTTATTTATTAAAAAAAGATTAAAATATTACTATTGCTGTTCTTGGAGAGCAATCAATGTCCAATGAACTTTACAGTATGGATGAATCTAAGTAAGAATAGATTGGAGAATACTCTGGAGAGTATGCAGACTCAGATAAGCTGCTCAAATCAAGTTGTGTAGGCAGGAAACAGAAGCTGACAAGGTGATTTAGAGATAGATTATTTAGAAAACAAGTGGAAAAGGTCAGATCATTTCTAGAAAAAGCAAAGTACCGGCATGAATATCTAGGAAGACAAGAAGGATGAATATGAGAATTCCAAATACGGCATATTGGGGACCCGAGATGGCTAGAATTGGGATTCATGTGGAAAGTAAGGCTTAGAGAATAGAACTGGCATTATGGAAGGTCTCCAGAAGCTTGCTAGAGCTTCTAGATAGGAATTATACAACATTTACAAACATTTTTTTTAAAACTCCCAGGTCAAAGAAAGTCATGACAATTCTGACAATCCCCAAAATAGTTTCACACAGAGAAAGAGAACATTATACATATTGTTGAGATCAGTGAGGCAGTTTCAGGACGAAAGAACTTTAGTGATTGTTCAGGACTGTGCAGCTTGAAAGATTAGCTGGTTCTTTAAACCCAGGTTTAAAGCTATACTAAAGTAATAGCACTGAGATAAGAATGGTTGGAGGCCTTTTCCCATTTTGCTTTTAATTATCCTTTTCTTCTTGGTGTGTTTAATTGTGGTTTCTGTTACCATATGAAACATACTGAACTGAAGACGTGCCTCATGCTTAATCCTTGCATAAAATACAAACTCCAGAGAAAACGTAACTCTCTAGCTTTCACAGATTCCTCTGGACTCAGAGCACAGCCTCTCTTTTTTTAATCACATAATAGAGAAAGTAAAGTGCCTACCAGAAGGGAGTAAAATTCAGCTCTGCTATTTACTATGTAAATTATTAGCACTTTTCCAGAGCCCTGGTGGCATAATGATTAAATGCAGTATTGCAGGCTAAATCTGCCCACAGCCTAGATTTCCATCCTGACCGGCTCAAGGTTGACTCAGCCTTCCGTCCTTCCCAGGTTGGTAAAATGAGGACCCCGATTGTTGGGGCAATATGCTGACCCTGCAAACAGCTCAGAGAGTGCTGCAAAACACTATGGAGCGGTATATAAGTCTGAGTGCTATTGCTATTGCTATTTTCACTCTCCCAAAACTTGTGTTTCACTGCTGTATCAAATGATTTTTCCTTCTAAGCCTTAGGAAAAATGAACCACATCCGTCTCTCCCAAGCCATAATTTCCAGAACTGATTTTGTGCCAGTCTAAATTCTAACAAAATGTATTCTGAGGTTAGCATTTAAAAAACAACAACAACATGGTTCCCAAAATATCCAGCCAATGTGAATCCTGATTGCTGTGTTTCCTCGAGATTTCTAAAGTGAACAAAACTCTTATTCAAACATTTTGAACAGCTGAAGAATTTATCTTCCTAAATACTTCAGTTATCAGCAATACGGTTAAGCTAGAAGCAGTGCAAATTTGAGTCCAAAATAAAAGCAATTACTCCTACAATCAGAATAGAATAACGAAATGTTATAATTTAGTTGATTGGGTTGAAGAACTCATTTTGTCAGTATATGAATTTTCTGTCATACATTCATTCCAACAGATTTCATCAGCACATGATTCTTATATACAATGACAGCAATCAAGATAATTAATTTGATTATGGGTTCTTAAGCACACGATTGACAACCATTTCAAATCTTTTGCATCGCTGCAGAGACCAACCATTGTTCCAAATTTTGCAAAAGAATTGTCAACCTCACACTGATTCTTTGGAGAACATTTTACATACTCGAATAACATCTTATAAGAATTCTGCATTCTGCACAAATGTGAAAGATTTTCAAACAATTAAAAACTATCTTAATTTAATATGAAGAGATGGCAAGAGTGGTTCTGGAAGTGAAGGATGTGCTGGTGTGTTTGCAAGTGATACCTTTTTTGCTTTAACTTATCCAAATCAAGGAAGAGAAGAACAGATGTTCCGATATCAGTTCACCATGTCAAATTAAGTTTGAGACCAGGCATATCCTTCCTTCTCATTTTAACACAGATAAAAAAGCAGACTTAAAGAAAATGGTTGAATTATTTTTAATTTAATAAATTAATATTTCATGTAAATTAACCCCATGATTTAAAAATGGGATGGGGTGAGAGGGAGATGTATGAATAAGGTTTGAGTATTAATAATATTGATAAATGCTATAATAAGCATTAAGGCTCCAGTGTGAGAGAAAGGGAGGAGATAAAACTGAATATTCAAAAGGTGATTTCGAATACTACTGTTCATACCATTCACAATTTTGCAAAGTATGTGTTCTCTCAAATGATTGTGAATATTTGTAGGTTTCTCCACATACTTATACATCTGATTTAACAATTCACATAGGCCATGAATCCACCTTTAAGAAAAATATAGAGTATATGTATATAAATACTTATCTTCTTTTTTTGTTGATTGAAGTTATCTATGATGACACCAATAAATAAATTCAGGGTAAAAAATGATCCAAAGATGATAAAGATAACAAAGTAAATATACATATAAAGGTTATCTTCATACTTAGGCTGTTCACGCACCTACAAAATAAGTAACAAGAGAGCAAAAATCAGGAAAAACTTTTGCTTAAACCACGGAAATTAGTATTAATTTAATACTAATATTTACAATGATTGTTATGGAATTCTTATATTATAACATCAGGGCATTATTTATATACATGCATGTATTAGTTAATATTACCAGATTTTCTGTTCACATATTTAACAACAAATAAAGAAAATCTAGCTTATTTTACAACAGCCAAGAAATCCAAAGTACTTACTTTTCTTGAATCAACTGCTGCATACATAATATCCATCCATCCTTTAAAAGTGGCCTGCATTCAAAAATATTTAAACATATAAATGATGGCAATCAATGGTTTCCATCTTAATCTGTACCAACAACAGAATATTCCAATAGAAATATTTTATATATACTAGCAAATGGGATGAGTTTAACATTTTGCTTTCTATGAATTGGATACAAGGGTGTACTGGCATAGAAATTTCACTGTGTTCAGTAAGGTTAAGTATACATAGGATTCAAGAAGTCACAGATTGTGCAAGATTAGTTCCTTCCAGACTCTGCTCTAGGAATTTAAACCACACAAAGCCCCAATGGGGACATCTAAAGCTTATTCCCCAGTCTCCACTCATATACCTAACCCATGAATAAATTCAGAGAAAATAAAAGAACATTTCTTTTTCTTTTAAACTCTTGGATGAGCGAAGGAAGATGACCTCATTTCTGCCCTGTTCTCTGCAGTTTTCAGGGCAATCATTATAGGTCAGGAATATGGTTGGGGTTCCCTGGCCTACAACTAGGCCTATTATATTGAATTTTACTTCCTGAATTTGGTCCCAAATACAAATAAAAAAGAATGATTGCATTGTCTTCACCTTATTAGAAATGTACATCTTTTAAATAAGTGAGGATCAAATAACATTTAAAACCCAATGGTATACTAATTATACAAAGCCTAGGTATAAAATATGGTAGATTTGAAAATGGGGCAATAAACTAGCTTACTACCTTCTTATTTATCTGTTTGTTAACTGATATTTGTATCCAACCCCCTAAGATAAAGTTGTCTGAACAATTCATAATCCATAAGAATTAAACACACAGCATAAAATAGCAACAGAATTAACCCTCATTAGCAATACATGTTTTTAAATGAAAGGTTTGGACTTCAGAAATTCTGGATGAACAAATAGGTCTTCTCTTGATACTGAAAAATTATAAAGACATTACCAGGAGAGAACCTCATTTTATTAGGCAAGGACATTTCAAGTATCTTGCAGTATGAACAAGTTAACAGAAAAGCCTTTAATTGCTAGATTTCAAACTGTGCATGTTGGAAAATCTTGCTGATCCAATGCAAATGATTGAAGAATCCCATACATTGTGACCTACATCTGGATTGGACTGCCCTCTCTGTTGCAGATAAAACATCTGAAACTAAATAAGTTACAGGCTGTCTCTGCAGGCTCTGAGGTTGAATGAGAATGTGTGACCACAAGGGAGATCAGAATGATGCCAGTCTAAGAATGGATGCAAATTTCACTCTTTTTTTTTCTGCCCACAGTGTGATGTCAGAATGATAAAATTAGCAAGTTCCTATGTACACAGACTGATGGAGTTTTAAATTACCTAGCATGGGCATGATATGTAATTGCTTGAGAAAAACATTTGCGGAATTGGGAAACTTTAGCTATTATTAATCAAAATTAATATGACTTTTTTTCCAGCTCATCAGAAAATGCTGTGTTGCACTAGTATATCCCCTTACCACTGCTTCTGCTAATTTTATGCTCACAGCACAGAACCCTTATTAAAATCCTGGAATTGCTCATACTGAAAAGGAGCTATAAAACTGAAGAATATAAGTATTTTTTTCAACCTAATAGGTAGATATAACCTGGCATATTGACCATAACTTGCTAATTTATACCAGTCAGCTGTATTGGCAGGATTAATCCTGTAGACAAAAATCCAGGGTCAACCCTGATGAATGAATATGAAGTTCCTTCCAAATTTAGCTGCATTGGCTTACTATGTTTTGAAGCTGAGATGGAAAGTTCATGACCGTCTAAAGAGGGGAGCCAGAAGACTATCAAACTATTGATATCAAAAGGGAAATTATATTCCAGGAACATTATATCTGATCAAAACCGCAAGCACCTTATTTGATCAAACGAACTTTTTACTGTGCACTGAATAAGTAAGAAGACTTAAAAGAATTTTCACTTACTACTTGCAATAAAGAAAGATACCCAAATCCTACGTTATCAAAGTTGACTTTCACATTTTTCCATCTGGCAGTTTCATTTGCCTTTATGAGATTCTCACACTCAGATATATTGGCAACTTCATCAATTTCAAACATGTTGCCAGTTGTGGTATTAACACAGTGGTAGAATTTGCCAGCAAACAGGTTTACTCCCATGATGCTGAAAATCAGCCAGAATATAAGACAAACAAGAAGCACGTTCATGATGGATGGAATTGCTCCAAGAAGGGCATTCACAACCACCTAAGTACACAAATACGGGAGGAAAAGAAAACGGTGTAAGAATAGGTGCAAAACTGATATAATTATTCTGTTGCATGAATGCACAATTTACTACTTTTAAATTAAAAGCAAATTCTAAAAGGCTGAATACTATTTTGAGTTTATCAGAGCAACGTTTTAAAATATTTTTTTATATATTCAGCAAGACAAAAAGATGAGAAAATCAAATTATCTGGATTAAAACAAAAATATGAATAGTGCTAACAATAATATGAAGATTGTTGATATCTATTAAAAAGAGATAGGTGTTAAAATTTCATAGAAAATAGAAAAACTAAACTACAACAAGAAAATAATTTAGTCATTATAACAAAAATGAATGTATTCTTTCTCCAAAATTAAAAACAGAAATGAAAATCAGCATATATTTCAAGGAGTGAACTTAACCATGCAGTTTTATTACAAAGATTGATTTCTTTGCATAAATAAGCCAGACACATTTGCAACATGTGCTTATCTAAGTAATCACATAGTTTATTTCAAGCTCCAGTCTTTATTAAGCAAATAAGTTTATTTTAATTAAACATTTTGTGAAAAAATAAAGGGGTGAAAAATTCATAAATCTATATAAGGGGTGTAATTAAAGAATCCAGAAACACTGAAGTGCAGCATAACATAATATCTAATTCCTTAATTGTAATACTTATTCAAACTTATTAAAAAGATTGGGGATGAATGCTATCAAGAAACACAAGTAGGTGAATATTAAGACCGTATTAGCAGAATCGTAGTAGAAATATGGATTGCTAAGGAAAAAGGAATTACTTTTGCCGATTGTCTGCTTATTTTAAAGCTCCCTGAAAATCTATTCTGATGGAGAAGCGCTATTGGGTAGAGGGAATCAATGCATCTGTGATTCTGCAGGAGCCTCTGGTAGATCAAATCTCCTTCCTTGAAAAACCTGGCACCTTTGGTAATCCAGTCTAAGGTTTATGCCCTAGTTGCTGCAGGATTGTGGGGGGGGGGGAAGGGAAATTAAAAAGTATTAAAATCTGTGTTAAAAAGTATGTTAAACATCATATGCAAAGATTGCTTCACTTGTGGAATCCCTGTCCATAAAACTAAATTTTACTGTTTGGAAAGAGAAGGGAGACGAGTCTGAACCACTCTGTTTATTATTTATTACACTAATAGGAATTTATTTTTATTTTAAATTAAAAAGGTTTCTCTTTGAACAATTCAAATGTTTCAACTAAGAAACAGAACTGTGTATGCAAGACCCAAGTGTGGCTTATATTTAGTATGAGGTCTAACATGCAAAGATAGCAATCGAATCAGCAAAATACAGCTTTCTATAGCAATAGCAATAGCTCTTAGACTTATATACCGCTTCACAGTGCTTTATAGCACTCTCTAAGTGGTTTACAGTCAGCATATTGCCCTCAACAATCTGGGTCCTCATTTTACCAACCTCGGAAGGATGGAAGGTTGAGTTAACCTTGAGCTGGTGAGAATCGATCTGCTGGCACTCGGCAGTCAGCAGAATTAGTCTGCAATACTATACTATTAACAGAGCACACCATGGCTCTATATAATTAACTATGTTTTAAAAACATTTTATTCTATCTTTGATTGTATATACCTTTGATGTAATATCCATTTGGTATACATCAACTATATGATATTGAAAAGATAGATGTTTCTCACCCTGTGCAGCTTCCAAATGTGTGGATGTCAACTCCCAGAATTCTCAGTATTGGCTATGCTAGCTGGGGAATTCCGGGAGTTGAAGTCCACACATAAGGAAGTCATCAAGGTTGAGAAACCCAGATTAGAATGAAAGAAATCAACTAATGCAGGGGTGTCAAACTGCCGGCCCGCGGGCCGGACGCGTCATCCGGAAGCCGCACCCACCCCATTGCTGGCAAAACCGTCCCGAACTAATGGGATCCATACCTTATCCTACCCAACCTTTTTGACTATGCTGAAAACAAGCAAAATGAAGCACAAGTGTGGAAACAAGGGAGAAATAGGTCTGACTAAAGTAAAAATTGGTGCATGAAGTTGCATTATTGTCCAACAGTGGACAATAATGCAACTTCATGCACCAATTTTTACTCATTGTGGATAATATGAAACAACATGGAAAGATCATTCCTTCCCTGAAAAAACTACAACAATATGGATTCTCAAGTGAAGCCATTCTGATGAGTGGCTATGATCAAGTACTTATTGAATCCAAATAACATGCTACCAGTATGAGGTTCAAATGGATCAGTCTACCCAACACAGGAATAGGTTCCTAAATAGGTAAGTCTCTGTTTAAAGGAAGATTGGGCAAGTTTCTTAAACCAAATAACTATGCCTAAACTCAGAAGAGCACATTTCAATGTCCTCTCAAGGGCAGTTCTTAAGGGCAAATATATAATTTTTTTTACAAGCTAAGATTGTGACCTTGTTCAGAAAGATCCATTAAATCCATAGCTCATATTTTATTTACTGGGTCTTCTATATGGATATAAGGACTCACTTTATAATCCCATTGGTGAAATAACTAGACAATTTTGATGTATGTATGTATGTTCTGTATAACTTTTATCAAACTAATATGATTTCATTTCTTTGAATATGGCAAAAAAATTTATACCATCTATAAAACTAGACATGTCCTGATCACCTCAACTATAGTACCTACTGATAATTTTGTAATGTTTAATTGTATTTGAAATCAAAATTATTTAATTATGTAAATTATTTTATTAACTAGAGGAATTCTAGTTGGTGATCATAATAGAGATTATTATAACTAAAACCCCTCCTAAAAGAGTAGTTAACCTGTTTTTTAAAATTATTCTTATTAGCAAACTGGAACATCAGTAAAACTGCAGACTTCTATGAAACGTATTCTGTTTTTGAAAGGCAATAAACTCATACATAACATTTTTAAGCATTAGAATTGGTTCGGTTCATGATTTGTGAAGGGTCATGTTAAAAATTATAATAAGAGAGTATTTCATAATACAAGAAATTTTGGAAGAACTGGATTTAATAAAATGGAGTCTTCTATGAGGACTAATTTGCTGGCAATCTCAGTCAGCAGATGTTGAGGGGTGAAGAATAGATAAAACCATATTTGCCAAGTGGCCTTCTCTGCAATGCTGAAGCTTCCCTGTGTCCTTCAGCTGCAGTGAAAGATGCTTCTCTATTCCCAATGTTGAAACAAAGTTCAACTCAAAGTTAACCACATTCATATGGGATGCAGCATGTTTGGAAACACTGCAGTTCCTCCACCTCATACAGTTTATCATTACAGATGGTGAATGTGAAAGATTAGATTCCTAAGCATATGGTGGAAGAGCTGTAGAAGTATTTCCTAATTTTTCTCTACATAGTCAAAATATGCACAGACCTTCCTTACTCCAAGCCCTTCTCAGCTAACCTAGTATCCTTATTTTTCTGTCTTGAAAAATAGAAAAGGCACCATGTTCTCTCTATGAATAGTATTTGCAAACCTTAAGAAGATAGTGAAGATAGCAGCAATGATTGCCGTCTGGACTGCATTACATAAGGGTACCACGATCCTACTAGTTAACTAGTACAAATACAGAAAGAGGCTCTATTTTTAGTCTTCAGGGCTAGCCCTGTTTCCCTTGAGAGGAAAAGAAAGGTTCGTGTTCAACTCAGTCATGAAACTCAGCCTTTAAACAGGTAATTTTCAACTCTGGCATCTCAGTGGGTTTCATAGTTGGCTGGAAATTTACACACTGACAAATTTTTTAAGCCATTCTATAATGCAAATGCCCTTTTGACACTTTAACATTTATATTAGGACAATCCTCACATCTGAAGAATTTCATCTGAGGAAAAGTTATTACTGTCAAACAGAAAATAATGGAAATATAAGGATGCTCTTGTGTATAATACTCACTGGCATCATCCCAAGTTGTGATGAGCTAAGGTGGTAAATAGAGAGCATCTAAGGTAGCAGAGATGGGGAAAAGCAACCTCACCAGATTGCCATCTGGTAAATGGAAATAGCTGGTGCAATAGGCCCACTGTGATTGCCACTGTGGGAGAGTGCCCATTTCATGCCCACCAATTCCAAAAGTTAGGGACAGCAGGTTTAGACGAAGTAGCAATTATCTATAACTTACACAAGTCCCAGTTAATAATTACAGACCCAACACATGTTATCAAAACCTGGCTTAGTGAAGGGTATAATGTTGACTTGTCAGAGAAAGGTCTTTCAGCAACCTTATCATCAGGGCTAGGGGTGTAAGGAAGGTCCATCTGTTAAGGACAGTAGCGGGTTTTGTTAGTTTCTTGCAGTTCCATATTTGAAGTGGGGAATGAGGGAGCCGAGACTGCTTTTTTTATATTGGCAACAATGCTCTGGAATGACCTCTCTGAGGAGAACAGACTTTCAGGAAACTACCAAAAACAGAATGATTCTGAAGGGCCTCCTCTTAACTTAATCATTGTGCCAACTTATTAGAGTCCCTTTTTGCTCTTGATTTTCTTTTTTTATTGGAACTATTCTTGTGTAATCATTTGTTTTTGGGTATCTGTGGGTATTTTAATAGTTGTTATATTGTACATTCTGTAAGCTGCTGGGAGTTGTTAAAATGTAACAATGTACTGTAAGTTTATTAATCAAGCAAGCAAACTAACTGAAGAAGAACTAAGATCAAATCACTATTATTGGTGGTTTCACAGTTGCAGAAATCTGATAGGGCAGGTTGATGGCATGACAGTTGGACCACTGCAAAAAGATGGAACCAATGATTTGAGTAAATTGCATTGAAACATTAAGGGAATGACTTTAACAAATAGTTTTGGTAATCAAGAATTTTAAGAACCTGTGACTGCACCTTTTCCTCACAAGGAGCCAATATTTTCAAAATGAGATATTGTAATAGAACTGGTTAAATCTTAAACTTTGCATCTGACATTTCTTTACATAAGTTTAAATGCTCATAGTTTCATAAGTGATTAACAAAACATGACTAAAAAAAGAGAAAAAAAATAGTTGTTAATGTATTTTTATACTGTATTATACACTATTCATATAGAATGTAATGAAGTGTATACTCTAACTATGGTTACTCAAAAATAAGTATTGCTGAATTCAGTAAAGTTTTCTCCTAGTAAGTTGTGTTTAGGACTGCAACCTTATCACCTGAAAAAAGTGCAATGTTTGAATCTCCACATAGACTTGGAACTTATGGGACTTGATTTAGTAATGATTTAAGATCCACTGATATTACAGGTAGTCCTGGACTTACATCCATAACGGAGCCTGCTAATTACAATCATAAGTCATGAGAATCAGAAAGCAGATCATCATGTTACCAATCTAATTTTATGACTATTTTTTGTGGTGGTTGTTAAGTGAATGCAGCAGTTGTTAAGCAAATGTGGTGGTCGTAAAGCAAACCCATTGTTCACTATGGGGTGTTTTTGCCAAAATCTGAAAGCACTGGTTTTTGGCACATTGTAAATTGTGATCATGTGACTGCAAGACGCTACAAACAGTCATAAAAGTGGGCTGGTTGCCATGATTGAGCAGTGCTATCAGAATTTTAGAACTGGCTCATACCTTTTTTGGGGGGGGGGCTCTGTTGTATGTGACCAGTTGAGGACTACCTGTAATTTCTCATTATTTAAAATGGGGCTTATGAATTATTACTTACATCCCATTGTTTATAACATTACTGTAATTATAATTTGCTCGCAATTACAATGTAAGATATTCCTAATTTAAAAATATGTTTTATTTGTATGAAATGTTTGAAGGAAATTGTCTCTGGAAAATCAAATATATATATAAAAATACAAAAGTTATAAAGATTTCCCAGTGTATAGTCTTTAAATGGAAGGACTATAGAGCAAAAGTGTTTTGTGCTATCACTAAATTAGATTAATGTAAAACTGAGTCTAGAATATGCAATACTTCCCCTTTCATTTTTTAAACACCTTATTTGATTATCAGATTTACTAAACTGGAAGAGGCTCTTTTCAGTCACAGCCTGTTACTTCTTTTTTAATGAATACACAGCATTTCCCACTCTTCTTTTTGGGCTAAGCTTTACACAAAGGAAATAGTACAGTGCACTGAGTTGCGATTATGTCTACATTTGCTATGTCCAGTAAATACAGAAGGATTTATGTCTGTATATATTTGTACATCTCTACTAAAACGTTACCATGGTAAACAGGCCCACACATCAGACAAAACTATAGCCTGTTGATTTAATATTGATTTAATAGTTCTTGCTTTTTTAATGATTTTTTTTTAGTTTTGTATGCTGCCCAAGTTCCTTGGAATTGGGCAGCCAATACATTTCAATGAATAATACTAAATAACCTATGATGTTTTACTGAATAAGCCACAACTAATTGGATTCACCAAATATGCTAAAGCATTAGCCATGACTTTAAAGCCACAGTGGCTGAGTTCACATTACATAAAGCTGAAACCAAATCAATTCAATATAATATGTGAACCAGGTGTGTTTTTGCTTTTATTAACCAAGACTCTAATGCCAGGTATGAAACAACCCTACCAGAGCAGATATCTTTTGTATGTGGAAAGGTACCTCAGGCTTTCATAGATTTTAACATTCTAATTGTGTTTCTCCTCTTTTTTTTCTTTACAGTGTGAAACAAATGATGGAAAAACATCTGTTCGGAAAAATAGTATGCCTCATTCATAAAAAATAAATACTTAATAATTGGGTCTGTAAACATTGAATGTTGTGATACTGTCAATTGCCAATTGTCATTATTTTGTCAATGTAAAGTGTGTTTTAATATATCTGCTGAATTACATAAAACTGTATTGATGATATTCAGGGTAAAAATTTCTTTTTAATATTACTATCTCAAAAACTGGACTGGAAATTTGAAATATGATAAACTTTAAAGCAATCAGCCAGAAATGTGCGTAAGACATGCAAAACTAAAACTGCAAGGTGGGTTAATTTTTTTTAAAACCTTTTCTGCTTAACTGATCTAAGAGAAAGGTACCAAGCACGGCATAACATGCTTTCTTCCAGTGAGTTTACACATAAACACATGCTTTATTGCTATAAAAAGCAATCTCTAAATTTAGCAAAGCAATGGATATTGATTTTTCTATGTTAACAATAGCATACTTGAACTACAGCAAGAACTTTATATTACAGTAAATATTAAGAATGATAAATAGAAAGCAATATGCATATTCAAATCTCATTTTGCACTGAGATTAGAATACTCTCAATCTATAGCAGATATAAAAAGAGGTTATTTACTTTGCCTTCCAGCACCTATGTGGAGTTAAAGTGATTTAAATTTAGTTTTAAATATGTTTGAATAATTATAACAAAACAGATACGATTTTTTAAAATATTGTATTTTTGTTATTTTTTTTTTTGCTTATGAACAGGTATTTTATAAATATTAAAAAGTTTGTCATATGTCACAGACTTACATTGTCCTTAGGCCTTGGGGTAGTCTTCTGCGTAGAAATATTTTTTACCAGTTTTTGAACAGAAAAATCATATAATGTTAATTTTAAAGTCCCACATTTAAATGTAAGTATGCAAATATGTAAAAATTAGTACCTGATATTTGGGAACAACTCAAATTAAAATTTTAAATTGTATGGAAAAACTATTTAAAGTTCTTTATTACCCATTTTGCCAATTAATTAAATGAAACCAAATACTTATAAGAATGTAGTTTATAGAATAATATTGATACTACATCTTACTTTGATTTAAATGCCACTCATCTAAAAATCTGTGTACAAGCATTTTCCTTGTAGCTTTTTCTACGAGGGCTCACTGAGAATTTCATTAGTTTCTTAACAATTTTTATATGTTGTCTTTTATCTTCCAAATGAGACATCTCCTGAATTCGAAGCTCTAAATTTGCTTAGTATATAAGCGCAACTCAAGTCTCAAGTATTTCAGATTTATGGGGCTCTTGAATAATCATGGGACTGGAGTTCCCAAAGCCCATACTCAGCACCAGACTGCATGCTGCATTGCAGAAAAATATTGTATGTTGAGGCATTATAGGAATAAAGGGCCCGAAAGATCATCAGAATTTGTGAATCCTTATTTTCCCCCAAATAGAAAACTGCTAGTACCTAATATCTAAAGATGTTCTTACTCCACAATCTGTTGCCGCACAGATAATAGTCGAACCCCAATTCTGTGATGTATATCATTGAACCACCACTGCTCCCCTTGAAGAGAGCAAAGAGGTATTAATGGTTTGCAGGAGATGCTTCTTCGCCACTAGCCCATTCTTCCCTTCAGAATAAAACTGTTGGGGAAAGGTGTGTGGTAGCTGTTAGTGACTCCACAGAGCTGGTCAGTTAAGTATTTCAGTTAGTTTAGGTGAATTCTTTTCCTGTTCACGAATCATTCATTAGCAGATACACTGATTTCTGTGAATGTGTATTTTTAAAAAAATTTGGCCAAGTGCTATGGACTTGGTAAATTCTTTTGAGACTTTATCCTGATTATTATATCTCTTTAGTTCTGGCTGCAATGACTCTGTCATTAGAATCAATTCCGATTTCCTTTGGTCCTTGATTCAATGAGAGGGACTTTTTAAAGGAGGAAGACCCATAGAAAATGGTGAATAACTAATACCAGTGTGCACACATAACACCTCCTTTCCATCTAGCAAATTAACTAGCAAAATTGTTCTGAATATAAAAATGAAACCAAATGCATTCTTATGTCCTGTCTTATGAACCAGATATGTATTAAAGTAATTTTTCATATTGCCATATTCTTGTGCACATATTACATGAACATTAAGCATTATTGCCATTTCTGAAGATTAATTAGAAAGGAGTACAAAGCACAACAGTTTCCCAAACAATTGTGTCAACAAAAACATATTTGCAAGAATGTTCA
This sequence comes from Protobothrops mucrosquamatus, assembly GCF_001527695.2. Taxonomy (NCBI): domain Eukaryota; kingdom Metazoa; phylum Chordata; class Lepidosauria; order Squamata; family Viperidae; genus Protobothrops; species Protobothrops mucrosquamatus. The sequence continues at coordinate 201,884 of NW_015388054.1, read as the reverse complement.
TGAATAGTAAAGAAAAAGAAGTATGAACATGGATAAACCAAACAGTCAGTTAAAAACTGAATGAATGTTCGTGAACACTACAGGAATTGACCAGCTCTTACCCTATTCCACTGCTGACTTCTCAATTCATGAATTTCTTGTTTAAAGGAATTTGTTGAAATTAAGGGGTGGTTAGATGCACCTGAAATTCATGTATCGAGTCAGTTTCAATTTACAGTATTTCTTTTTTTAGAAATTTTGAAGAAAAGATATGCAACCTGATGGATACAATTTGAGGAAATGAGCTCCAATCTGAATCTCATTTCATGTATTGGTGATTTTTTTGTATTTGTTTTTTAATCTAAATACTATATAAACAGCGTATTGTTAGCTGTTCATCTCACTAGATAGGTTCTTTTATCATTATGCAAAAGCTGTTTCCTCTTATGTTTCCATGAAGTGGCAAAAAACATACTCTAAAAATAACGTTTGAACAACATGCAGTTTGAATTAGATTGTATGCAGAGAGTAAATTCATATTTTCAACAGAAATATTTTGAGTTCCACTACTGATTTCAGTACAGTCATAAATTCAACTACTAGCTTTAAGAAAGACAAGAAAACAGGGATAAGACATAAGAATCTTTTCTGAGATAGGAATTAAGACAGGATCCTGACTTACCCAGAAAGCAACCGAATAATAATGCATGATTTGTGTAGATAATGCTGGAATTATTTTTAACTCTATTGAGAATTATTAGCTAGTGTGGGGAAAAAAAGAATCAATTGAATTGTTTGGTTAATTAGCCATTTAACAGGTTTAGTCCAATTAAGGAGATCATATTACATTTAAAGATTATAAAAATATCTCTGTATAGATCAATTAATAATTACCTTTGAATGCTACTAATATTTAAATGGTTCACTATAAAATAATTGAGAACTGATCTTATTTGAAAAATGATGCTAGTCAAATGTGACCAGCTGAATGAAAGTCTAAATGTAGCCTGTGTGTATTCCATTCATTTTGATAAGAGCTTTTATTTTCCTATTAATTTCAATACTTAGGTCAGATTTATTGAGCACAGAATGCTGTTTTAAACAGGCGCACAACATAAACTTTGTTCATGAAATAAAAATATTCAGAAGAAATCAAACCAAAATGACTAACTTTTGAAATTCCTATTAGCAAATGTGCTTTATTTAAGAACAAACTCCTCAAATTGGCTAGAAAGTAAAGTAATATAAATCACCCAGCTAATATGTAGCATTAAAAAACGCTTATATTTAGCTAATGAAATATTTTGCTTATCTGCTACTGATAAATATGCAATTGTATGAAAGGGCAGCATTTTTGCATGGATTGATCATTCTCGACAGGACATGCATGGAACATTCATTAAACTTAGGCATGCATTATATTTATCATCAAGCTTCTTCGTATTTTTTTTTCTTACCCTCATCCCTTCAAATCTTGATAAGGCTCTTAAAGGTCTCAATGCTCTCAGTGTCCTAAGGGATTTAATGGCACCAAGTTCTGAATAACCCAGCGCATTTGCTGTTAAACTAACCAAGGATACCTGTGGGGTGAAAAAAATGATAAAATTATCCTTTACATACTTTTGTGTTTAAAGCTATGACATTTTTAGCAACGCACAGTCTGAAGGAACTATAGTACAAGAGACCTCCCAAAGATAAGCAGGTCCTTCCATGAACCTGAAATCCTTCAACATCAGGTTTGAACTAGGGGTATGTAGGGGTGTGAGGAATAGGTTGCTAGCACAATTTGCTAAACTGTATGTTGTTTAAATTAAGATTGATTAAATGAGCCATGACTGGGTTTATACAATTATTTTAGCCTTTCAGTATCCCAATTTTGGCATTGGATACACTGGGGTTCTAATGTGACAAATCTGGTTAAGCTTTTGTCCTGGTAATATCAGCCAATTCACTCTAGGTTTTCTTTTTACACGACTTGGATTCTTGGATTTGAGTGTGTCCTTTAAGGAAATGTTACATAAACTCAGACTATTCTTATAAGTTGTTTGAAGAGAGGTCTATGAACTGACTTCCATTTTTTAAATAACAGACTCCGGTTTCCTGAAAGTGCCAAACATTTTATGGAAATCAAGTTTTCCAATGGCATATTGATCGAAATGAATAACAACATAAAATGTTAAAAGAGAACAAGTTGTGGCAATTTTTATAAAGAGTTTAATATATAATACCCTATATAGCAAGAAAAGTTATTCTGACATTGGATTATTATGTAGCCCAAATAATAGCAGGTCTAGGTGGAAACCATAAATAATACAAAGAGAAGGTCAAAAAGAGAAATTAGAAAACTGGGGAAGTGAACCAAATGGAAAAACTTTAACAGACTACAGAGCATGGTTAGCTGACTGGAATCCTAAACAAGATTACTTTATACCATGATTATTCAACTTTTGGGCTTGTCTCAGCTGCACTGAGTGAAGAGGAATTGTTTTGGGCTGCATATAAAATATACTATATAGTTAATGTATATCAATCACATAATAACATTAAAAGTTTATGATCTTGTGGGGCTGTATTACTAACTGTCTGGGGTCTCCTGCAGCCTGCAGGTTGTGGATTGGACCCGCCTGCTTTATACTGTAAAATTTTAGTGCAGATTCTACTTGCCGACATAAATAATATGGGATACCTACATCAACAATCAAGAAATCCAGCCAGCACCAGGCATTAGTAAAGTATGTTTGATATCCATATGCTACCCATTTCAGAAGCATTTCAAGAATGAAGATGTAAGTGAAGACTTTGTCAGCATATTCCAGTATGGTCTTGATGGTTTTCCTCTGTTCTATGTATACGTCTTCAAAGGCCTGTAAATGGTAACCCACAACATTTAATTATATTATAATGGAACGATCTCTTTTGTGGCCCTTAAAACACTCCCAGATTACATTTTCTATGATTGAATTTGGTGGGAAATTGTCAAATAATAACTGATTTCAAATGGAAATGGATACTCTCATGCAATGGCTGAAATATAATAAAGTAGTATTAAAAATGCTGAAATGCCCCTCCATGGCTCTACCCATTCATGTGGTTCTCAATGGCAAAAATATTTATTTAGATATACCCACAAAATTTTACCTTCCCCTCCTCCAGGTATAAAGAATGTACTGTAATCTATTCAAAGGTTTCTCCAGTTCCAAAAAAATATTTCATTTGATTTTGTTTCAGACATTGCAAATAGTTTTATAATTATAATGTAACCCTCTGCCTTCATTTTTTTTTTAAAAAAAGATTTATTATTTTTACTTACCAAAGCACCACTGCTAAGGAGAATCATAAAAACAATGAAGGTTTCAAACCAGTTGTGTTCAACTATTCGGAAACAGGTTTTTCTGAGATTCCACCATTGCTTTCCTTTTCCATCTTCTACACTAACTTGACAACACTTGAATCTTTGTACACAACCTAAAATGTATTAAACGTTAAAAAGGTGAAAAAGAAACAAAAAGAGTTTTACATTTCTTGACCTAAGACTGTCTGACAATGAACTATAGCCCTTTTCATGATTATTTTTCTATTTTATTAAGTAGACCTATATCTTATCCTTCAATAAGGAGGTCTGTGTAGCACTTTGTTCTCCAACTTTAATTTACTATACATCCGTGAAATAGGCTGGACAGAGAAAGCTTAGAGTTTCTAGTTAGGCATCTGTAGCAAGGTAGAGGAGAACCTAGTGTCCCAGCTCCTAATCCAACATCTGTAACCACCAAACTGTATACACTCAAAACATGCTTTGCATTCCTTTTAAATGTATGTCTTCTAGGAATAAACTAACAAAATGTTGGATACTTAATCTTCCCTGACCTTCTGTAAAACAAGCTTCAGGTTCAAGAGCCTCCTCAGGTTCTACCGCTTGTTCTTCAGCAGGTTGCCCAATATCAACTGTGCTTCCTTCTGATGATGAGCTAGAAGAATTCAGTTTCTGTTAAAGGAGAAAAAATGTAGTTAACACAGTCTAAAACAGTGGTTCTCAACCTTTTTAATGCCGCGACCCCCAACCGGTCGTAAGTCAAGGACTAAACCGGTCGTAAGTCGAGGACTTTCCCTGCCCGGGAGCACTGCGCATGCATGGTTCTGCCCCCTGCGCCGGCCGAGGCGTAGCTGGCAAGCAGCAGAGACGGAGCAGGCCGACCACCAGCTGGCCCAGCTCAAGGGAGGTAAGGCACCCGCCGGAAAAGGGAAAAAAAATGGCGGACAACCTTGCTTGGCGACCCCGTGAAATGGTTGATTGACCCCAAATGGGGTCGCGACCCATAGGTTGAGAACTGCTGGTCTAAAATAACCGATTAAAAAAAAGCTCAGCCATCCTTTTAAAATGTTATATGGTCTCTTTGGAAAAATGATATAACGTTAATCAGAAATAGGAACATTATTCTGAGCTATCTATTACAAATTTAGCATATGGATGGACAAAGAAGGATTTACTGCTCATTACAATGTAGGTCTGCACTCCATAAACAAGTCTGTGAATGTTTAGTGATTTCGTAATGGTATCTGTCAGTCCCATTTCTGAGGCAAAGTTAATTAAAGCCTATTGCTTAGGTATGATTACATAACGATAGCATTGTATCTTGAAGAAAACAACAGCATTTTACACAATAACTGGTAAAAAAGTAATAACCAGAGAACAATGCGGCTAATTGCGTTCTGAAATTAATGATGACTGAATATCACATGGAACATTTGGAATTTCAAACTGGAAATCTCATAGACTGCATTAATGTTTCTGCATTAATTCCATTGAAATAACTAAGAACTAAAGAAGTGAAAACCAGAATATGAGAAAGAAACAAGAATGTAGGAGTTCAAATAAAAGCAGAGAGGAAAGTTACTGGTGAAAATGTTCATGGTAAGCCCAGAATAAAAAAGATAAAAGCCTGTGAAAGGGAAGAGAAAATGAAAAGAAAGAATAGCTGCTTAGATAACTATTTTCTATCTCTGTTCAATCATCCAGAGTTTCTCTTTTTCTCTTTTGCTTTCTTATAAAGATGAGGAATCAAATACAAAAGAAGAATCCAATTAAACAGGAAGGAGAAGATGGAAAATACAGCTGCAATCAGATCTTTAAAATAATCAACATCTAAGCATGCTGTGTTTTATAAAGCCCTATAAGTGGTACAAGATATTGGTTTTCGGTTTTTACTGGGAAGTATGCCATACTTAAAAAAAATAATACTCCGAACTCTCACATTGCAGTAGTTTTTTTTAAAGTAGTAGTCATGTTATTGTGGATTTCTATCATCATTATAGGTCATGGAATACTTTGCCATAGATTTTAATAGTTTGCACTATAGAAACCAGGGGATCACCAACACAACATGGTGCCAGTATGAAATTGGCTCTAGGGTTGGTCAAAGCAGATGATTTCAAGAGTGGAGACTGCATTTTTGGTCTGCCTGAAATGGAAGCCTAGCAAATTTGTCATATGGGAGTTTGTGGACTGTTGGTTCTCCCTTTGGTGGAAACCTGTATCAGTTCTTACTTCCACGTTTCTGGACTTAAACAAGCTATTCTGATTCAAGATGGTTGCTTATTTCTTTCTTCTAATTACTATCCCTCACATAGCTCCCTGTCATAGGAATGAGATGGAGGGGTTAAAGATTTAGCATGAGGAAGAGGGAATTTTTGTTTTTATAGCCTAACAGCAGCAAGGATATGGAAATGATGCTTTTTTCTGTATGTGCACTTTCCTACTGGTAAACTGGATTAACTGATAGTGGGTTGACCATGTTCCCTGGAATACCAGATTCGTTTCAAGCAACTATCGTTTTCAACAGAGCCTTTGTCACTTGATTGTAACTAATTAAGATACTGGAATTAACTTGGGTATTATCAAAATATTGTGGTACTCTTTTTTTAATCCCATAAAAAAAGGTAAAGCTTTACCCTGCCAGTCATGTCTGACTCTAGGGGGCAGGCTCATATCTGATTCCCAGCCAAAGAGCCAGGGTTGTCCAAAGACATTTCCATGGTCATGTGGCTGGCATGACTTTAGACGAAGCCACATGGAACACTCAAATCTTTATGCTATCATTTCGAAGATTTCATTTTCCTACTAATTTGGATTATGATATAAGAAATGTGACAGGGTTGGATTTATAGAAGTAATGCTAGTGAAATCGATGGTAGATTCCCTTTTAGGTGTCTCTTTTATTTACTGACTATACATTTATACTACTATATGTCCTTTTTCTTGCTTAGCAACCACAATCTGTCCCTTAAATTGGAAGTGAAATGGTTGCTAAATGACAGAGAGAGAGAGAGAGAGAGAGAGAGAGAGAGAGAGAGAGAGAGAGAGAGAGAGAGAGAG
>NW_015388054.1:122636-195363 GCF_001527695.2 Protobothrops mucrosquamatus | reverse complement strand
GCTGCCGCGGCCTCCCAGCCGCTTGCTTCTTCGGCTGGAGCAATTGCAAGGGCTTGCATGGTCGCCGGCGGCGGGGAGAGCGTCAGCGGCCCTTGGGGACCATGCAAGCCCTTGCAATTGCTCCAGCCGAAGAAGCAAGCGGCTGGGAGGCCACGGCGGCACCTACCTCCTGCACCCGTCAGCTGGCGACCCCCGGACCTGCGCCCGTCAGCTGGAACGTCAGGCAACGCTTTGGCCGGTGCGGAGGGCGAAGGTGAGGCCGCTGCAGCGTCGAACTCCTGCGCCTGTCAGTTGGCGACCCCCGGACCTGCGCCCGTCAGCTGGGAGGTCTGGAGACGGAGCCGGCTGGCGTGGAGGGCGATGGGGAAGCGGTGGCTCAGCGGGCGGGGTCCTGCCTGCGCGCGAATGTCAGGCCCACCCGCCCCATCTGTAAAAGAAAAAGTCTTCCGCCCAAGCATAACCTTTAAGGATTTTAAGGATCTTTGAGAGGGAGAGAGAAATAGAGGGAGAGAAAGAGGGAAAGAGAAATAGTATAGTACCAGTATGTGCGTCTTATGGTCAGGTGCGTCTTATAGAGCGAAAAATACGGTAGCTGTTAAATTGGTAATATCCTCCAAGGATTCATTGAAGGCAGTTTTTATATTCTAATCCACTTGCATGAAAATATTTCATACTGTCTAATCTTTGAAATATACTCCCCCTTCTCAGAAGTATTTCTTATCCCCTAAATCATGTACATTAGTAGCATTTAAAATCTTACTTCTTTGCTTTCTTCCAAATCAGACTCACTGCTGAATTCCTCGGTATTTAAATTTTCAAAATCAGATTCTCCAACAGCAATGGGTACAGTCACAGTCAGACTTGGATTGTTAATGAACGACATGTAATCACTTTCATCTACCACATATCTTTCCACGCTGCTGCCGGTGCCTATGCCACTGGTGGTGGTTCCATTTATATCTCTAAAATAATCAAGACCTTTGCCAATTTCCACGGTGTGGTTAGAGATGCAGATGTTTTTATTGTGGAGCTCCTCAAGAGGTTTGATTTCATCTAGAGCTTTTTGCTTTTTAACAAAGGATTTCTGGATGAATTCGTGGGTTTTTCTTTTCATAAAATCTACTCCTTTGTCAATCCTCCCCATTGCAATCTGGAGATTGTTCATTTCATTATCGTCATCTGTAGCAGCAAGGTTATCTGCACTAAATGAGCTCAAGAGCAAGGCCAAAAAGAGATTCAGCACCTAAAGAAAAGCAGGAAAATTCATCCTTGGTTTTGATCAGCAAATGCTATATACTGAAATAAACTATTTGAAATATATTAAAGACTTACAACCTAGTTCATGAAACATGCATTATAAAAACAGAAGGAATGTATAGGTTTTAGGCTGTGCTAACCAAGATAAAGACCAATAGGACACATGCACACACATATCCATGCAATCTGGGTTCACACATCAAAGCATTACTTAGGGTAGAATGGGTACAGATGTTTATGGAATCTTTTTCTCTTATGAACTCCCCGCCCTCCCAAAATGGCACCTGGTTTTGACTAAGTCACAGAAAACTCAGAGCTGCCTTTGAGACAATGGAAGTTTTGTAACACTGCCTTGGAAGATGAGTGCTTATAGAGTCCCACTGCATTCGCTGAATGTTTCCTCCTAATTTATGAAACTTGAAGGAAAGATTGACTTAATGAACAAAAATTGTCTATGCCTGTGTTCCTATTGATGTTCAGCTTTGAAACTTGATAGTAGTAATTGACAGCCTATTTATCTTAATCAGAATAAGTACCTAGTTTGAAGGAGTGGTAGATACAACAGTCAAATTGTATACAGATGGGAACTACACTGGTGCTCAAAAGTTTGTAAACATTCTGAATATTCAACATTTATGCACAGACATAACCTAAAATGTGATCTATTCTCCATACAAATCCTAAAACTTGTAAAAACGAATAAACTCCTAAACCTAAAAGAGAACTCAATTAAACAAATGAGTCAAAATAATTGTACTACTTCTTTTATTTATTAAGGAAAATTTTGAAAATCAAAAAAGATTCACAAGCTTTTAAACATCACTGTATTTTTATAGGTTGGCAAATATATTTTTGTTTACCAAACACTTCTAATTGTCAACGCTGCTAACATTGGATGTTCCCGCTTTGACAACTGATGAAAATGCAGCCATTTTCTCTATTCCTTTAACATGCTTTTTCTTACTTTAGAAATTAGGTGCAGCAGAGAGAGGGGGGGATTGGAATGTAAGCTCAGCTAGCCATAACATAACACTGTGGTGGGAACCCAAGGACAAGCTGATAACGTTTTGGCGGGCTATGGAGCTAAGGGGAAAGCCCACACTTTAAGCTAATTGGGGAATGTGATTTATGATAGTTTATTGGGGGTGGGAATTGCACTTTGTTACTTTGTATCAGGGGGAAGGGAATTTAGTTTTTGGGTTCAACTATGTAGTGCCGATACTTTGTTTCCCGAATAAAAAGATTCTTTAAGGTAAACAATGCCTCGAAGTTCTTTTGAAGGGTTTCATCTATCGGAACCATGACACTAATGGTTCGATGAATGTTTGACAATTGCGTGAAAAGTTGTTCCATTTGAAAAGAGGGTGTCTTAAGAGATTTAAAGAGACAATACTTCTTAATATGGTCTAGAATAAATATTTGTTTTTTAAAAAAAATTACATACCACTAAATTTCCAATCACCATAACCATCATGAAGACTGTAAGGCACATGGCTTGACCTGCAACCTCCATACAGTCCCACATGGTTTCTATCCATTCTCCACAAAGAACTCGGAAAACGATCAAGAAAGAGTGGAAAAAGTCATTCATGTGCCAACGAGGGAGTTCACAATCTTTTGCAATCTTGCACACACATTCCTTGTAGCTTTTACCAAAGAGCTGCATACCAACCACAGCAAAAATGAAGACAATGATGGCCAGGACCAAAGTCAGATTTCCCAAAGCACCCACAGAGTTGCCAATAATTTTGATCAGCATATTTAGGGTTGGCCAAGATTTAGCCAATTTGAAAACTCGCAACTGAAAAACAAATAAGTGACCAAAAAAGTTTAGTAAGTGATAAGTTAGTTAAAAATAATCAGATGGAGCCAAATTACACTGAAATAAATTGGTGTTCATATATTACAACACTGAAAAACAACCATCATTATTTAAAAATGAAGATTATTTCATTCATTTTCTTCTAGTGAGACCCCATTATAATTTACAGTTTAAAACTGAAATCTTATTTATATGTAAAACTAACTTTATGAATTGGTTTTACTGATACAGTCAAATAATTAGTTTCAAAGTGCAACCAGCTTTTATTGAACCATATAGCTCATATATGCCATTCAAGCTACTTCAATAAAAAACAACAACCTAAGAATCTTAGTTTTATATGTATCCAGTGAGTCCCACCACTGAGAGAAACAACAGAAAATCAGAAGATGAAAATCAAGGATTTTGCCAAATGATAATTTTTCTAGCAGAGATTTCCATTAATGAAATATGTTTGGACATAATTCAAGCTACCTTCCCATTCTTCAGAATTTTTTTTGTATCATTTCCCCTTCTGCCATACTGTCCCCATCCTTCTGGAACAGCTACTGTATCTTTCAGACAAAAGACTCCACAAATGACTGCCATCAGATACAAGCCTCAGAATTTTGAGCATTAAGAAAGAAGAGTATTCAGTTCCGAAATGTAGTTCAACATCAAAATCAATTAATTTTAGCATCCTGAATGGGTAAAGATGATGTACATGTACTTATATTTGTTAAATTAAACAATTTACCAGTCTGAACGATCGGAGAACTGAGAGTCCTTCCACATTTGCTAGGCCAAGTTCAACCAAACTAAGGGTGACAATAAAACCATCAAAAATATTCCAGCCTTCTTGGAAATAATAATATGGATCCTTGGCTACTAGTTTAAGAAACATTTCTCCTGTGAAGATTCCTGTGAAAACCTAAAATGTGACAGGCAGATTTAACAATTTCCAAAAGCTTAAAAATGCAATTGATAGATTTATTCTGATTTTCTTATTCATTATGTCTTAAATGTGTTATGTTGTTTAATATCACTTTAAAAAGCATGCGGGAACTGGAAGAACGTTACTGGAAACTTGCATGAGGTTTTCTCTGCTAATAATTCGTTGACATTTTAAACAGGAAAACAATGATTTATCCCACTATCCAAAGCAACTATAAAGATAGTTACAAATGTTAGGATTGGACTGTCTTTTATTTTCCTTAGAGCAACACACTGCTCAGATAGGTAATTTTAATACTTAAAATGGGCAGCAATCAAAGATCAGCTCTAAATGTGTGTGCAGACACAGTTCTATATTTTGTAACAATGTGGAAATGACAATTAGTATCAGTACTCTTTTCACCTTTCAGTTTCTTCCCTCACATACTTGGCTGTAAGATTTTTATTCCGGTGATTTTAAACTGTTCCTTTTTCTGTCCTTCAAATGTGAGTTTAGTTTTTATTTACATTGATCCCAATTGGTAAAATAAAATTAGACTGCACAGTCTCAGTTTAACGGCAATAAAGAAAAGTGATTTAAAATCATCAGCAGTAAAACCCTGGGAAGAAAAACTCCACAATTAGCTTGCAATTAGTGCAAGACTGCAGTAATAATGGACAGTTAACTCTGTGAACCATGAGAAATTGGAATGTCATAAAGGGGGCTTAATACTCATAAATTTGTTGTGGTATCTTGACTTTTAGGTTGCAGTGAGGATCAGAAATAATTTGTGAAGTACAAATTAGGTGAGAAGAAGTCTTGATTGAGTTTAGTAAGGCTGTATAAATTCAGAAAATTACTTGTCCAAAAGTATCAAACCATTACACTGTGACTGTTGTATTATCAATGTATTTTATTTACTTTATTCTAAAAGTGCCTTAAGTGATATACAACATATGAAATGTTTTGATTAATAAAAACATTAATATTTTGATAATTACAATATTTTATATTTTAAAACATTCTTTAAAAACACTATTTTCCTTCGTTATCATACTGAAATCAAACCACAAAATGATTTTTCTTACTGTATTTTGAGATATATGGACACAAAATCACTGTATACTTTTTTTTAAATAGTACTCAGTGTATATTGCTAACCATATCTATCCAGTATTTAAGGTCACTCATTTCTTTTGTTAAAAGAGAATTTAACTCTTCACTTAGTGCTGTTATTAACAACATCATTGGAAGAAACATTAATTAAAGGTACAATATTCAAGCTCACCAAGTTTCCAACATTAAGGACTTCCGAAAATCTGTCTGTCATCGGGTAATGTTCCATTGCCATGAACAATGTATTTAAAACAATGCAAATTGTAATAGCAAGGTCAACAAATGGATCCATCACTATGATGTTAACAAAATGCTTTACTTTCAGCCAACCCGGGCAGCAGTCCCAGATTAAGAAAATGTTAGCAAATTTGTACCAGCAAGGTGGACACTTCTGCCGTGACTCTTCAAGTTCTGTTTAAAAACAAAGTGAAAGGTTATCATTCTAACACAAAAGAAAAGTTATCTTTTATTGGTTTTGTTTTTTCAACTTTTAAGTATAAATAAAGAAAAAAGAAGAAGATTCAGTCACATATGATATTGGAAGAAACATTTGGACATGTGAGAAAAGAAGTTTTACTACTCTATGTCTACTCCAAATAAAGTTAATTCTCAAGATGCAGGCCCAGAGTCTCACTGCCGTGTCTTCAATTCAGATCACTGTATTTAAAAAAGAGAACTCTAAAATTAGAAAGCGGATAATAAAAATCAAACAATTATGTAAATATTAAGACTTTAGCCTGTATATTCAGATTTGTGTCTTTATTTGATCATCCCGATCCTAGATTAAAAAAAAGTAAACCCCTTGCTAGCTGAATCCCTTGCCATCACTACGTCTGTACCTTCCATGGTGTTTGTGAGTATACTAGCTACACTCATGGCTCTTTCTCTTATTGTGGGGTCTTCCAAAAAGTCCATAGAAATATGGAAAGAACTTGATCTTCTTTTTTTAATTTCTGTTTCTGTTGTTGTGGCCTGAAAAAAAGAGGGTATCATGTAAGATCATCCTGAAAATGGCAGTTCAAGATAGCAAGTCATATGAAGAATCTCTTAGTTTGAAGACACACATGCATCATGCTTTTAAATTATGTTTAGTTTCTCATGCCAAACATTTGCTACTTATTGAATTATTAACCTGGTATTTCAGTATATTCTTAGACAGTTGTAAGAAACGTGTTCTCATTTTGGCAACTTCATTGTTATACTTCTCAAATAATCCTCAAGAAACTTTCCATGATTGTTTCAAATTTATTTCTCAACCTGCCTTGTTTATCCTTATTAGTTTGGCAAAATCCCACTTACCTATCCATTTCAACCTGTATTTCATTGAGATTTGCATCCAAGTAAAGACGCGTAGGACTGTAGCCTTGGAAAGCATTAAACTTTGCCCAATTTACACCTATATATAACTACAGTTGAGATTTATGGTGTCTTCTGTAAATATCCTCATACCTTTTTTTAAAAAAATATATGACACTTTGTAGAAGAAGAAATAAATTGCAATTGATCAGTCATCAGCTATAAATCTATAATCATTTACTTGTGAGCATTTCCCATATGTAGGATTATGGCATAAATTCCAGGTTATCAATAAACGTTAGATGATGTGGGAAAATAATGACATGTCACTTGCTTATTTTCTGTGTTTAAGATGGACAGCAAGCTTTTCATTCAAGCTTAATCAAAGGAAATGAAAAATAATATCCAGCATTGTCATGCTTCTCTAAATTGGCATAAAAGATCAGATTTTTTTTGTATATAGAAACATAAAATGTGTGTCTAGGAAAACACACATTTGGCACACTGTAACTTGAAATCTATGTACACTAATATGGTATCTCAGTTAGATATATTTGTTTCATCAGCCAAAGATTAAACATCAGATTAAAAGACGCATGAAAATGCTCAATATATAAAGTGAAATTTTGGAGTGATTTTATCAACACTTGGGGAACCAGAACTTTTAGCCTTATTGTTTGTATATGGTAATGATGTTCATGAGACAGAATGTAATCAAATGTACACAACCAAGGCAGAATCCATATGGCATCAAAAGATTTAACTTCCTTTTGGTTACGGAGAAAGATGTTTCTGGCCAGACACAATTAATTCAGAGCCAGATAAATAAGATCTGGCAAGGTTTTTTTCTGAATATAAAACACACAAAGCAAAATATTTTGCACATTTTCCAGATACTTTTTCTCACCGTTTTGTAAATATTAATGTTTAAGACTGATTTTATTAGTAGATAAAAAAATATATATTACAAGATGCAGGAGCATTCACAGCTTGACCAACCAAGGATCATTCCCAGGGATTCCATTCTGTAGAAACACTGGCTGGTGCATTAAGAAAAGGCCACCATGCCTGAACTATTTAAAACTTCCTTACATTGTCATCAGTAGCTGGTTTATCTATTATCACCTCTGGCAGAAGCTGTCCAACAGGCGATGTAGGAACAGATGGTCCACCAACCAAGGAAACCACCCCATTGCAATCCACAGTGCTGTGCATCTTCCCATTCACTGGAAACACTGCCAGCATCCTGGATGACCTACTGGCCTGACTAAGGTTACTGTTGCGCCGTTCACCATGTCTGCGCGGCACAAAAAGAGAATCTCTTCTGCTATCATTATCTTCAAAAGTGCTGTGTTCATCATCAGCAAAGTCATTCTCTGATCCTATATCCTTTGCTCTACCTCTGAAGCTGAAAAGGCTTGTTCTGCTGTTGCGCCGTGGGGAAAACAGCGAGCCACGCATGCTCAGCAAAGACTGTAAGAAAAGACAGATGGATAGAAAGTTAGCAAAGTCATCTAAGTCCTGACTTTCAGTGATAAAAAGAAAGGATTATCTTTTCCATATATACATACAGAATGTAAATATAGTCTTAGACAGTCCTTTTCTACGATAGATTTTGCATTTCATGAGTTGCTGCTACTGAAAGAGGAAAACTTGAGACAAAAACCTTCTAAAAACCAAAATTCAATATTTATTAAAACTCTCCTTCCTAAATACCTGAGGTCCAAATTGGTTTACTATGTATGTTAGGGCTTCAATTTTTATCCATGCTTACTTGGGAATAAGCCCATTTAATTAAATTTGATTTAATTATTCTTCTAATTAAATATACAACAGAATATCTCTTTTGCAAAAAATATCTGTAGAAAAAGGTCAAGGTACTACAGACTTGTTGGATTTAAAAAAATGTAAATAAGGTTTTTGAAAAGGAAATTTCCAGCTCATTTATATAATTAAAACATTGTCATCCATTATTTCTATGAATGCCTTGGCTTATCTTAATTCTCAATATCTAAAATTATTTGCCTGCAATACAATGAATTGATCACCAAAGTAGATAGACTTCATAGGTTTCATGACCATGACTGGACCATAAGAAACATGACAAAATTATTAAGAGTTAGTATAAACCCTTAGTAAGGTATTTCAAATAATGTTTTCAACAATTTGTCTGAAATGGTATAGGGCAGGGGTAGGCAACCTTGGCTCTTTTATGACTTGTGGACTTCAATACCCAGAATTCCTGAACCAGCCATGCTGGTTGCCTACACCTGGTATAGGGTTTCCTGTCTAAGCAGAGGGTTGGGCTAGATGACCTCCAACATCTATTCCAACTTTATTATTTTATTATTATTATTGTTGTTGTTGTTGATCATCGCACAGTCAGCCAGATGTTCAGACTGGATTTGGCATTTTTGTCTACCTATCGAGTCCTTACCAAGGACCTGGGATAGGCAGATGTGGATGTTTGATGGTTTTACAGATATCATCACAGGATGGAAGCAGTTCCTCGTAAGGCCGCCTTTTGCAATTGACTAATGGTGAATTTGTCAATGCCAATGGTGTTCAAGTGGTGCTCCAGTTGTTTTGGGATTGCACCCAAGGCGCCTATTACTATTGGTACTACATCATCATCATCATTATTATCTCTGTGAAATTTGCATTTCATGAAAAATTGACTCTCTAAAACAAGGATCCCCAACCACTACCGGGCCACAGCCCGTTTGGAACAGGTCCACGCAAGTGGCGAGAACGGACATACTCGCAAAGCTCCACTAATATGAGCAGTAGGTGCTTGCACTCATGCGCAAAGCTCCACTTCGTGCCACTCACACGAAACCATCCCCTCCCCCCCCCGTGCCAGGCTGCCAAGCTGGAAAGGTGGGGGACATCTACCTTACCCTATATTTAAGAACAAAATCTTTCAACCTCCCAGTAGCAAACATGAATGGGCAAAAATGCTGTTTTGTAAAAGATCAGTCTCTTCCAAAACAGCATAACAAGACTGTATTTTTTCCAGAGACAATAATGATTGAGTTCCATAGTTATCACAGTTTACCTGATGGGGAGAAGAATGCTTTCGTTCTAATGTTAACCTATTCCCTTCAATGGAGAATCGGCAACCTTTTCTCCTGATACTATCTTCAGATTCAGATCTGTGAAACTCATCTTCATCTTTTTCCTCTCCACCAGATTGTTCTTTTTGTTTTCTTTTCTTCCTTCTATTTCTTCTCTCTTTGGCACTCTTGGAACTCAATTTTGATGTTTCAGATGAACTTTCTGAATGTTGCCCCGTTCCACCTCCTGTGCTGGGATCTTTAGATTCTGCAGATGCAGTTGCTGCAGCAATCGCCGCTGCCTGCCATGAAGCATTAGTAGCTATATTATTATATTATATGAAAAGAGCAGCTTTCTTAGTTTTAACATGAAAAACACACAAGGAAAAAACATTGCATAATATAATATATAGGGTTTTTTTAAAGCAATTGGAATATTTATTATTGTCTTGCACTTAAGATTAAAAATATTACCATATTACATTCATTTGTCTAATTTAAAAAAATGTATGATAAGCGATCTTTTTTAAACCTGATCAAAACACAAGAAGTGAAAAAGATATTTATGACACACACAGAGTTCCAATCCAAGTTCTCTACTACTTAGCTAAGCCAGGTATCACCACCCTAGATCCATATTTAGATTATCTCCTTTTCATACGTCTGAAGAACCAGATTTCTGTCACTTAAAATGCACAGCCACCCTTTTGGCCTTCCAAAAGTCATCGAAGACATGGCTGGGCCAATGAGCCTGGGGGGGGGCATGGCATTTTAGAGGTGGCTAATGGAGTAAAGAACACCCCACTTCCTTCCTGTACACGTTTTCCTCTCCCCCTCTTCATCTGGTTCAGTTTTAATGAACTGCATTTTAAATATAAGAATCCCCATTTACTGCTTTAATGTTTTTAGTGAATTGTAACTGTATATCTGTAAGCTGCCTAGAGTCACACCGCCAGCATGATGGGTGGCATAAAAGTTTAATAATAAACAAACAAACAAACAAATGGAATAACAGAAGGGTTCGTTCCATATTTAGGAGGCTCTGGGCAAAGTGATCTTGGTGTCCTACTTGTAGTGGTGTCCTATTCTCCCAGTGACAGCAACATAAAGAAGCACCTAGAACAGGGGTAGGCAACCTTGGCTCTTTTATGACTCGTGGACTTCAACTCCCAGAATTCCTGAGCCAATTCTGGGAGTTGAAGTCCACGAGTCATAAAAGAGCCAAGGTTGCCTACCCCTGACCTAGAATCATCTCAGCTGGTGCCACAGGATGAATGGCCTTACATGGGGCAATCAAGACGATCCTCATTTCAGGCTCCCTACCAGCATTCCTCATACTGTGCCATACTGTGCTGAAGCAACTCTAAATTAATGGCACTGGGATCCAAACTGCAGCTGCATCCTATCTTGCTACAGCAGGCTTGCCCCGCTTTTCTCAAGGCTAAGGGACCGCTGTTTTCCGTGGCTGCCTGTACCAGGGCTATTGAGTCCTTGAAGAGGCTCAGTACCAAAAGGAGCCACATAGTTTCTTCTAGGAAGTACTGTATGACAGCATTCAGGTTTCCCCAGCATTGATAGGTTTATTAGTTTGTTTATTTAGTCAATTTATATGGCCACCTGTCTCAAAATAATGGTTCAGGGCTGCCTACAAGAATTAAAACCAACAATATTTAGAACCACAAACCACATCACAAATGGCCGAGGTCACAAAAATCAATTCCAGGCTACAATAAATTAAAAAAAAATAGTAAAGCCAATCAACCAGCAGAACCTGTTCAACCTTCTGTCACAAACTGGGCTGGGACAATTGGAAATTAAAATGATAACTTACTCTCCACTTCCAGCTAAGTGGCACTGGCCACAATGATTAATAGTTGCCCATGAATAGGCCTGTGTCAAAATGGCACAGGATTGAAATCCAATACATATTGATTAAGAAGCAAGCACTTTTTAACTCCCTGTAGGATATATTTAGGTTGGAGTATATGTACATGAAGTATATCCTTTTGCATATATACCTATAGGGCTATGTAAACCAGCTGCCCTATTACAATCCCAATGGACACTTAGGTAACAAAAGTTTTATTAAAACAAAGGCGACTTGCTTTCAGGGAAAAATACTGCTGTATCTGCAACTTGCACGAACTGCAAAGAGAGAGAGAATATACAGTATATCTTCTTAAGCAGACTGAGAACACTCTCAGTCCATAAATCCAGAGGGAGAGAGGTGAGTTTTGGATCATCTACCAGTCTCATTTTATCCCAGCTCCTCTCTTACCTCGGACTAGAAAAAGAGTTGATCCTTTTACAACCAAGCAGAGACTGCTGGACTGAGGCAGGAAAGAAGTGAAATGCATCATCTCCCAAACAGCCTCCATTACATAGCTGAATTCTCCCTAAGTCAAATATTCTTTATTTCTTGCCCAAACTTTGTAACAATGTATACAGGTAATCTCATTTAATAACTGTCTTGGATAGGGACCATTCACAAATACAACAGTAGTAAACAGTAATTAAAACTCATTTTCTAATCAGTGTGTACACTTAAGTCTCAAATTTCTGATAATAATACACGTTGGAGTGAGATAACCCTGGCATTGCTGTACAAGAAGACTTTAACTAGATGAGAGAGTAGCAGCCAGCAATCTTTGCAAACTCTCTCCTTCTCTCTCTTTCTATTTCTCTCTCTCTCTCTCTCATGTGGTTTGCTTAGCGACCATTTTGCCAGAACTATTTGTAGTTGCTAAATGAGGACTACCTTCAGTCTTATATGAGCATATCAGGTTGTACATAGGAATATTACTTTCTTTTAGCTCTTTTGTGGATTATAGCATTAATGTGGAACTCATCTGAAATCTCCTATTTCTTTTAATGGAGACTTCAGGCAGTAAATAAGGTAATTGTAGCCAATTTAACCTTTTCATTCTAGTCTCTGAATTATTATTTTGGGAGTTTTTCTCTGCAAGTAAACTGGAGGCATAACTGTTATGGTTCCGGCTAATGAAACACTTCAAAGAACTTCCAGGTGTTGATTTTCCTAAAAGTAATTTATTGTTACAAAATGTCGGCACAGGCACAACAAAGTTGATGCTAAGATCTAAAATTCTCTTTCTCTGAGCAATTAATGTACCAGCATGTTCCCTCCCTAAATTTGCTGTCATATATCATGTTCTCCTATCAGGTGGAAGGGCAGAGGTTCTCTTCCAGTCTCTTCCCACCCGCAGTCCTATCTTTCTCCTCCCCCCCCACCATCATCTGAATTAACTCTAAAAATACCAGACAGTTCTGCATATTTTGTCAAATCAAGAATATACAGTATTTGCAGCATTGACAATAACATTGTATAAGTATTGTTGGATACCCCTGACCCTGTAGGCAAATATGAGAACTATACAATTTGGCTTCATGACTTTCCAGATGTTGGAATGTAATTACCACAGACTCTTAGCCCTTCTCATGCTGGCTGGGCTGAGGAATGTGGTTCAAGATCAACAATATCTGGAAAATTATGTTTCTCACCCGTGTTTTAAAGAATAACAGTTCTCTGTTAGGCTTCTATCAATTTGCTATATTCCTCCATAAGCTTATTTATTGTACCGCTAAAGCCAATTATTTCCTATAAAATATGTACCTGGACTGCTTCTTGATGTTTTTTCAGCTGTTCCAGCATCTGCTGGAACTCTGCCTCTTTCTGCTCAGCTTCTTCCATGGTGGCTTGATTCTGCTCTTCATAGGCCATGGCAACAACAGCCAGGATCAAGTTGATCAGGTAGAAAGAACCCAAGAAAATCACCAGGACAAAAAAGATCATGTATGTTTTGCCAGCAGCACGTAGAGTCTGGGAAAAATAATAGTTGACATTTTAAAACAAATATACAAATGTAATACTCAAGCATCATGCCGCTTATGCTTGGATCACTTGTGTAATATTCTTTTGAAATTAGTATACTTAAGATATTGCTATCCAAATAATTCTCTCTTACCAGCTGATAAAGATTTTCCCAGAAATCCTGAGTCATCAGTCGAAAGAGAGACAAGAAGGCCCAACTGAATGTATCAAAACTTGTATAATCGTAGTTTGGATTCCTTCCAGCTTTTATGCAAAAATAGCCTTCTGGACATTGACTGAAATAAACAAATAAATACATCTGCATTAATTAAGGCTAGAGAAATACCTACCATCTATAGAATTCGTGCTTGCTGAGTATAAAGGGAAGAACTAGACCCAATTTTCTTTCCCAGAGGGTTGTATCCCATCTTTCTGTTCACTTTTTGCCCATTCCCTTAACAAGCTGGAACTTTTAATTCTATGTTTCTCTGCATGAGTGAATCTATCTATTTCAATTTTCCCCAGTTTCTTATGTTTCCATTCCTAAATTCAACTTAATCCATTCCCATATTTAGTCTGTTATATTTTTAAAAGTTTGCCTTAATATTTATTTTTCAAGTACAAATCTATTCATTTTGGTTTACAATTTTAATGTCCACATTTTTTGCAAATAATTGAAATAATGCATTGTATTTTTTCATGAATTGGTTATCTGTGCAGAGTTTTGGTCAATAAACATTCTTTTTCCTGGCCAACTACATTCCAAAATTCAGAGAAAAATAACTGACTTTCACTTCATAAATTACTTAAAAATATAAAATTAGATAAATTCATATTCAAATACTAAATAAGTAACTTTCTCCCTATACTGTACATGCTTGTTGCTTCTTTCTCATTACTGAGGCAATTTTGCATGGGAAATAGCTTCTTCAGAAACAGACTGGAATTCTGGATTTTTCCTGACACTACTACCTTCTTTTTCATCTCTATTATTTATTTATTCATGGAGAAAATCTATGTGATTGCTAGGAGATGAAAATGACTAGATGGCACATAATCAATCAATTATTTATTTCCAGTTCAACATATTTAAATAATGACAGAGCTTACATATGTTAAATAAGTTATAATGTAGAGGCCAACATCAAAACCTGTTGCTGCTATTTTGAAAGTTTAATAAGAGTCTTACCCTGCATCAGTGCTGTTACCACAAAGCAAAGCATCATTTTGTCCTTCCAAAAAATAAAAATTATCTGTGTGAATAAAAACATTAAAAAGAGTTAGCAATCCTAACCCAATCTATATCTACTTTGCTCAATGACCCTTCATTCCTGCAATAATTTTACCAGCAGTTCCTATCCAAAAGGTAGCGAAGTAACAATGCCTAATTGTGACATTTGTGTGTGCAAAAGGACTGAACAAGGAATTCAAATAAAAATTAGACATGGTTGAGTGGTTAAAATGAGGGCATGATGTAAAATTAACTCACAGGAACCATTAAAATTATTGTTGTCTATAAATGGTTCCACCTGCAAATGTTATTCAACAAAGGTCTTGCAAGCTTAATTTCACAGAAGCAAGAAGCCAAGGATATCTGCACTCTAACTGTTGTCCGAACTATGCAAAAGCACTCAGAGACTAGACAAGTTGAATATTTTCAAGTCACTGTTGCCTAAGAATTAAATGCAGTGACACTTAAGAGGCAGATCTGGTCCTCTTAGCTCTTGTAAATCCATTTGGAAGGTGCAACTGTTCTTGAGTTGCAAATAAGCTTGATTTTTGACTGAAAAGTGACTTTTCCCAACTTCTCGATCTCAGTAGGATCCTCCAAATACTTAATTCCAAGTTGTGAGAAATTTTGAAGAACTATTTATAAAGAACTGGGCCAATTTCCTCCCACCACTTTTCATTTTTATTTCCAACTTCATGAGACATTTTTCATCCTGCTATATAGAGGCAAAAAGAAACCAGGTGAAGAGCCCCAAGAATCAAAGAATGAATATATTTTTTTTAAGAACTTTTCTTCCTAACCCATTTATGCAGCTAGTAGCTAGCATGGAGACTCCTAAAGGAAAACAAAACCAAAGGGATCATTGAACAAATCAATCCAGAGGCTTTATTCAAGGTACAAATGGCTGAGATTATCCTACTTCTGATACATTATGTGAAGACCTAGCTCTCTGGAGAAGGCTCTGATGCTGGGAAAGGCAGAACAAAATAGAAGAAGAGGGCAACTAATAAGAAGGTAGATAAACTCAGTTACAGTGGCAATAGGTGCACTGTGGGAAGATCTGAAAGACCAGGGTAGGGATAGATTGTCAGGGAGAAAATATATTTATCTATGTGGTCTCTAAGATTCAACAACAATATGATAGCACATAATCAAAGAAGTGCCTAGAAAATATTCATCCCTCCTAGAAATAGATTATCCCCATGGAAAAAAAAGGAATTATAGCTAACGAAGACTTAGAAGCTATTGTTATAAATTATTTCCTGAACAGCTGGATGAATCATCCTAATCAAACCCAGTAAATGTTGTGATCATTTACGGAACAGGATCTGTGCCCTTCTGCTTTTATACTTGCTTGTCTTCTTTATAGCTATAATTGAAATAATCATAGAAACTACTTCAAATATGGTGAGAAAAAGCATGATAAAAGAACACTAAGGGCAACTATAATCAATATTTTGAACCACAGCATATAGCTATGGATAAAAACTGAAGCTCCTTATAAAGCAGGAGGAGCAGTATTTGAAGAGCAGGATCTCCTGCCTTGGTAAAAAGACTAATTAATACCCTAAACCAGGGGTAGGCAACCTTGACTCTTTTATGACTCATGGACTTCAACTCCCAGAATTCCTGAGCCAGCACAGCTGGCTCAGGAATTCTGGGAGTTGAAGTCCATGAGTCATAAAAGAGCCAAGGTTGCCTACCTCTGCCCTAAACTCTCAATGGATGCTTAGGGATCACTTGCAAGTGCTAATATACAGGAAATTTATTTGGATTTGGCCTCTTTCTACATTCACAATCTTTTGGCATTTGTAATCTTTATCATAACAGCTGTCCAGTCAACCAAGATTAGTGAGCTATCATTTCTCCTCTTTATTGCCCAGCGTTGAGAATGTGAGGAGGAAACAGATAGAAATGAGGAGCAAGAAGTGAATAAAATCTTTACTTTGATTGTGTGTGCATGCTTGTGCTGTAGTATGTGACACTATTGTGCAGGCTGATGATAGAAAGCATACTTCACCAATTTTTAAATTTCTAATGTGCCAATGAAACAGATTAGTTAGCAAGATGCAAAATTTTCCAAGATTACCAAGGAAGACTTATGAATGATAGGGTACCTGGCTCTCTAGTTTATATGGAGCCACATACTTGGAAATGACATTAGATCAGTGGTTCTCAACCTTTTTAATGCTGCGACCCCAACCGGTCGTAAGTCGAGGACTAAACCGGTCGTAAGTCGAGGACTTTCCTTGCCCGGGAGCGCCGCGCATGCGTGGTTCCGCCCCCTGCGCCGGCCGAGGCGTAGCTGGCAAGCGGCAGAGACAGAGCAGGCTGACCACCAGCTGGCCCAGCCCAAGGGAGGTAAGGCACCCGCCGGAAAAGGGGAAAAAATGGCAGACAAAAAAAATGGCGGACAAAAAAAATGGCGGACAGCCTTGTTTGGCGACCCCCGTGAAATGGTCGATCGACCCCAAATGGGGTCCCGACCCACAGGTTGAGAACCACTGCATTAGATAATTCATTTGCTTACTGACTTCCACTCTCAATCTACTCTCATTTGGAGGAAATGTAGATAGACAGAGTTTTATGAGACTGTATAACGCTGCTGAAGGTGAGATCAACTTGATCAACAGTAAAATCGCCGTAAATAAACTTGGTTGTTCAATGGGTTCATCATTTTCAAAACAGCATTCCTAGATCTCTGTGTCTCCCAAGCTTTTTCCTTACTTTTCACACAGTTGGTATCGTTAATGCATTGGGGGGTGGAGGCAGTGGTTTTTCATTTTGAGAGTTCACTATTTAATTATTCTATTGCATATGTATTTTTATTCTGATTTTAAATGGCATGGCAAACTACCCTAGCATAAACGTTTATCATGGGAAAATTGACATGTTTTTTAAAAATAAAACATAGAGAGACATCAGTTGCAATGGCAAATTTAAGACTATAGAGAACATTGGCTAAATCAAGCCAGGGAGGATGGACATGGACAATATTTCATAGTTTGATAAAGTATAGCAGCTTCCATCTCATTGTGTCATAATACTGTCAGTAAATCTGAACCATAATTGTGCAATATCAAGGAATGCCATTAGAAAAAAAGAGAGAAAAATATATTCTTACTTTCATCTTTTATGTATGCATCCCAGTCAAATGGAGTATTATTCAATGTACCGTTTTCTCCAAATGTAGTATTAAATAGATCAGTATCATTAGAATCTGTAGAATTTGGTGGATTCCAAAACAAACATTTATGCCTCAAGTTGCCCATGAACAGTTGGAGTCCTATGAGAGCAAAGACACTCAGACAAAACACTGTCAGAATCATCACATCGGATAGTTTCTTCACAGACTGAATGAGAGCTCCCACAATTGTCTTCAGACCTGGAAGCAGAAGAACATCTTGAGAACAACTGAAAAGACAGATGAAAAAACAACAAAATGGTGATCCCAGTAATGTTAAAGAAACCCTCATGCAGAAGCTCAAATCAATGGCCCTGTTGGTTTGTGAACTAATATTTTAAATGGTTTGTCACTTGTGACAATGTATTTTGTGAGGATGAGGCCCAGAAGTTTATGCTCCTTGAAATTGTGGATGAAAATGTATTGTGCTTCATTAAAAGAAGAATAACTTGTTTTAATGATAAAACAAGTGCGTGTGCTATCATGCTTTTCCCTCACAGAGGAAATTTTCCAATCACACTAAGCCTAAGCACGTTGCACCAAAATAAGGGCTATGGCTATCAATGAAGCTTGCTCCAGCATAAACACGTTTAGGCATATGGATTGGAATGGATTAATGGCTTTTTTTAACTGCCAACTTCTCTTGCCCCAAACCATCAGGTTTATAACACCTTATTCTTCCCTTGAATCAAATTAAGGTAGAAAAAAATGGAATTGGAAAAATAATAGTCTCTTATGCACACATTTTCTTTCTCTCCTCTCTTACATATCTTACTCTGTTATAGTTGACTAATTTCAAATATTTCATGATGCCAAATAACAATTCAGACATTAGTTCCATTAAACTACAAAGGACAAACATATTTTTCCATTTTGCAGGTAAAAAAACAGATGGCTAAACCAAGAGTACATGGTTATGCTTTTGTCACAGCTTGACCTTAAAGCTTGACATTCTATGAGGCAAATCACACAGGCCGTGTTCTGCAGCATGTCATGCAACAATGTGTTAAACGCAAAGGCTGATTTCAAAAATGAACAAGCAAATGGCAAAAAGCAAAGGATCACAAGATTAATTTCTTTCAACACATGATTCCTGCTTTTTTTCTTCTTTGTTCTTTTAAATGAATGAGCAAGCAACGAGGCTTATGGTGAAAAAAATGTATTTTCATCTTCCATGGAGTTCTAAAAAGTCAGCCTCTGGGTTTAACCTAGCTCTCACCTGGGATGACTGATATTGTTTTCAATGCCCGGAGAACTCTGAATGTTCTCAATGCTGAGACATTGCCCAGGTCCACAAACTCTGTCACATATCTGTAATAGGGGAGTTCACACACAAACACAATGACAGGATAAAAAGGAACAGTTGGACAGATACAAGGGACCTAACACCTTACACCATTTACATCTTACCTGGGATTACAGAAATAGTTTTCAAAGCTCTCAATACTCTGAAAGTTCGAAGAGCTGAAACATTGCCTAGGTTTACAAATTCTGTTATATACCTGTAGAATTAAACCACAGTTATTCAGAATTGAGGCAGACTTCAGGGTACTTACTTGGGGACTTCATCAAGACCCCCTGGAAACTTTAGGGGAAAAATAAATATCAACATCTTCCATTAAGAGCTTTTAACAACGATCAGTTTATACATTGGACAACATGTACCCAGGGACCTCAGTGTAAACGTCTATGGATCTAACTAAACCAGGGGTAGTCAACCTTGGCTCTTTTATGACTCGTGGACTTCAGGAATTCTGGGAGTTGAAGTCCACGAGTCCTAAAAGAGCCAAGGTTGACTACCCCTGATCTAACTAAACTAAATAGAAAAATATAAAGCAACAGAAGCTATATTGGTCCATTAGAAAAACAAATGGTTTTATTTTGATCAATCCAAATGACACAACAAATGAACAAGCTATCGTATTCTCCAAAATTATTCATTATGTCAGATATTAAACAAAAATGAATGAGAAAGGATGATGGTCATCATCATCATCACCATCATAATCATCCCAATATTAGGTCAGACATGATTACAGCCTGTATGAATGTATCAGAATGAGGTTCAATCCATGCCAGGTTTTACCTAACATTTTAAGAAAAGGCAAATGATTGCCTCCCCACAGCTCTCAAATCACAAAGACATCAGTCTTTAATCTGTTTTTTTACTACTATTGAAGCTCAAGGGCTTGTGCCCCTTGGCAGAGAAGAGAAAAATAGTTCAACCATTCTTACATCAAGAAACTTAATTCATGATCTTGAGTTCTTGAAAAAATAGTGTTTTTTTCTGTTAGATTTTAGAAAGACAAAATATATAGTTTCTGAAAGAGCTTCTTGGACAGCAAATCTATTAATGTACCATGCATTCTACACTACTAGTTGCTGTACCAGTTACTTTACTATATGAATGTATTTATATGGTTTCACAAAGAAAAAAATATTATTATTGTCCTCAAATCAAACAAGCAAGGAAAAAATAGCAACAATTGTGTATATATTGTAATTACAAATAACAACGATGACAAAAGAATATATTATCTGCTCTGCTTCATTTCCCCCAGCAAAAAATAAATTAGTTCAATAGTTGGATTTACTGATACTATTGAAAATGTATTGGTCATAAAATTGTTTTTATCCTTGATTGATTAAAACACATTTTAATTACAATAGTCTCTATGCTCCTGTATATTATGTTGGAGTACATACGCTGATATTAATATATGTCAATAAAAAGAGGGTGGGAGAAAAAGGAATGGAAAACTTACGCAAATGTAATGACAGTGAAATCAAGCCAGTTCCAAGGATCTCGGAGGAAAGTGAAACCATCTATACAAAAGCCCCTTGCAATTATTTTTATAAGGGATTCAAAGGTATATATTCCTGTGAATGTATATCTGGTAAAAACAAAACAACATATTAACTCTTAATGCAAATGGTTTTTAAATACTCAAATAAGTCAGAATTGCCATCCTAGATCTTACCAAGTCCCCCCTTTGAGGGTGATATGGGGACTCCTTCCTGTATCATTGAAGAAATCAAAAGCACCCATAGAAAAAAGCCCATGCTTTATTCTTTACTTCCCCGACATTAAGGCAACACATGTGTGGGAAGAAACCAAATTATACGCTATCAGGAGATGGTCCTGTGCATTGCATGCAATCGCATAAAAACAAGAAGCCTTGCTGATTCTTCCTGCATGCAGAGACTTACAATATAAGAAGAGGCCTGGCTCCACTCAAAATTTACATGATATAAAGGTGGTAAGCCCTTTCTTTACTGACACTCACAAATGTACCGTTTTTGAACATGAAAATAATGCTAATCCTCCATAAACCAGTCTAGCCTATTTTCTGAACTCTCTACCCTACATCATCTTGTGAGGCTAAAGAATACATTGTGGGAAGAGTTTGTGAAGTATAACAGGAAGATTTTGGAATGGAAAGTGATCAATCAGTTGGATGCATGCAGATTTTTGCTTATTGAAGTTCATTAGATCACAGCTATGCTATAGGTATGTTGTATATGAGCATGCATATGTGCTTATTCTGTTAGGTCTTCTACATCCCACAAAAACACATTCAAACATGCAATTAAGAATAATATTGCACTTACTCTACATTCTTTGTCCAATCAGGGGGCTTACTTAGGGTCATAAATACGCAGTTGGTCAAAATAGTGCACATAATGAGCATGCTGAATAATGTGAGTTATATTATTAAGGAACATATAGTAATGTTTTTTACAATGATAAATAAATACATCTTAATAGATTGTTCTGTTTTAATTAAATATATATGTCCCATAATATAGTTACAATTAAGGGACAATGTATATATATTTCTAAAGATTTAGGATTATATCATATATAAGTAAAATAAAAGCAGTTGAAATGAAAGAAAGTTCCATTTTATTCCACAACAAACTTCTGAATATTTGTTTTGATTTCATTTTTAGAAATGGGCAAAAGGTATCATTAGTAAACTGATGCAGGTGGAATAAAGAATCAGTAACTAAACTGGATACAAAAAAACCATCATAATATATAAAAGGTATATATAATAACACTTTCCAAAATCAATAAATATAAAATTACACACAATTTTGCCAGCAAATCTAGAGGACAACACAAGAGCCAACAGATGGAAGAGGTCAATTTCAGTTTATACAGTATATGAATACCAAAGAAACAATGCAAACCTTTGCACAATATCTGTTACTTCACATTCCAAGAAAATAAGATCTTCCAAACATAGATTAGATCCTATATGGAAAGGGGGATGCCAGATGATCAAGCTGATTTTAGAAAAGGCTGAGGAACAAGGGACATTATTGCTGACACTTAATGGATAATTGAGAAAGCCAAAGAATACCAGAAAAAAGCCAGTATGTGCTTCACTGGTTATAGAAAGATCTTCAATTGTGTTGATTGTGTCAAGCTATGGAATATGCTAGGAAAATGGGAATCCTACAAGATCTCATCTATCAACCATTTAAAGAACCAACATTCAAGAAACATGCTACAGTCTGTGTAGAAACACAATGAAGGCCTTGGAAGAAATATTCTGTGTTGTGTCATGTCTATACCTACAAGGATCAGAACTGTGCAGGCAGTGTTATTCCCTGTGATACTTTATGGAAGCAAAGGGTGGACTTTGAAGATGTAGGATAAAAAGAATATTGATGCTTTTGAAGTTTGATGTTGGAGAAGATTCCTGTGAATACATGGATAGCCAAGAAAACCATCAAATGGATCATTGAACAAATCACTCCAGGCACAAATGATCAGGCTCAAATTACAACCAATCTTTGGACATATTAGGGAAAGACCCAACTCCTCTGAGAAGTTTATAATACTGTAAAAATTAGAAGAAAGGAAGAGGATGACCACTAGCAAGGTAGAGATAGATTTAATTACATCAACAATTTGTGCATCACTAGGAACTTTGGATCACCAAATTGAGGACAGATCATCCTGGAGAAGTTCTATCTACTGTATGTGGTTGCAAGAGTCGCCATCACACTGATGGCACATAATCAATTAATTTTCAACTAATGATTTTAATAGCAATGCATTTTGAAGAAAGAGCTATGATACATACTGTACGTACTTATTCTTATGCATTATTTGCAGCCTCACCATCTGAATACTTTTGTTTACAACTGGGGAGGAGTGCAGATCTCCTCCAGAAAAGAAAAAGAAGTCCTGATATCTAGATATTTCTGGTTTAAGCCAAAATGTAACTACCGTACTAATAAATTTAATATTAAAACATTAGCATTTACTTATTATACTGCGCTATCCTGGTTAAATGGTAGCACTAGAAACTTTGGATTTGCACAGAAA
This sequence comes from Protobothrops mucrosquamatus, assembly GCF_001527695.2. Taxonomy (NCBI): domain Eukaryota; kingdom Metazoa; phylum Chordata; class Lepidosauria; order Squamata; family Viperidae; genus Protobothrops; species Protobothrops mucrosquamatus. Next base: position 172,315 of record NW_015388054.1, on the reverse strand, counting down.
TGCTAATATCAAGTGTGGAAGAAGTCCTAACTGCATTTCCAACCCCTGTTTTGCCTTAGCAATGAAACACAATCAGGATTCTGTTCACATAAGAAGCAATATAGAGAATACAGAAAGCTGTCTTTGGTGCCAGTTATTGACAGCAGAAGATCTCCCTGTTGGGACAGGCGTGGGTGTATACAGAAGTGATGATGTGTGTTTAGCGATCTGGGATAAAGGATTTAACCAACTTCCAAACTGACTCACTAACAGGCTGGTAAAGAGGTGATGCACTGCATGGGTAATCTACAACTAAGCTATTTCTGAAGACAAGTCTACCAGAATTCTGAATGCCCCGGTATCCTAATTTCATCACCTACAATAAAATGAAATCAAGTACCAGAGACATATCTCATACCACTGTGCATGACAGCAGAAGGTGGAAAATTTCACTTTTAACTCAATCAAGATGGGCAGAGGTTGCCCTTGTAGTGCGCAAGGGTGGTTTCACACATCCTCAATAAATAGTTGCAGGGTGTTTTTGCCTTGGAGTAAGCAGAACATGTAGATGAGCCTCTAGTGCATTTTACAATGCAAAAAACATTCTTTGTACTCAGTTCTATATAATATGTTTTGCCTGATGATATTCTATTATTTTTATCTAGCTGATAAATGTTAATACTGGGCTATATGTATGACAAAACTGTCCAACAAACTTGCAAACTATCAGTTTCTGGCCAGTACCATTCATACCATTCAGACATTGAAAACATAAAGTTGAATATACCATACAATACAGAAAACTTTGGAATTTCTTATTTATATCATATGCAAAGAACTAGAATATTTAAGTATCATGTTCAATCATTTCTTTATCAGCTTTTTTCAAACAGCCATCCTGTAAAGATGTTTAACATCCAGTTTCTAGAAAAATATCCCCAGAAATAATGACTTATTATCTGACTTTATAATACAATCTATATTTAGTGGAAAAAAATATAGCAACATATATAGGTAGTCCTCGACTTATGACTACAATGGAGCCCAAGATTTATGTTGCTAAAGAGACATTTGTTAAGTAGGTTTTGCCCCATTCTATTACCTTTTTTGCCACAGTTGTTAAGTGAAGCATTGCAGTTGTTAAGTTAGTAACAAGGTTGTTAAGTGAATCTGGTTCCCCATTTACTTTGCTTGTCAGAAGGTTGTAAAGGTGATCACATGACCCCAGGACACTGCAACCACCATAAATATGAACTAGTTGCTAAACATCTGAATTTTGATCATGTGACCCTGGGGAGTCTGCAATGGTTGTATGTGTGAAAAATGGTCATAAGTCACTTTTTTCAGTGCTGTTATAATTTCAAAGGGTCACTAAACAAAATACTGTAAGTCGAGGACTACATGTATATATGACAATGGTTTGATGCAATCTATTCCAGTTTACCATTGATAACTTATAATGGACAATTTTTAAGAACTTAATATATATAGATAATTTAGATTGTGATTATGTAATCACTTACCTTAGGAATCTTTGGAATCCATTGAACTTACTACAGAGTAAACCTGTACAAGGACTATAATAACGCAAAATACTGAGAACTTTTCAAACACTCTTGACTTTGCTTGAAGTCCATCAAAGAATTGGGAGCTTAAACTTAATAGCAAAATGAGCATTCTTGAAGATTCTTGGCATAAGAAAACACTCAATTCTGAAAATGTTTTCACACTGCAGGCCAGTACTTCCTAGCAGGGAATTGCATAAAGACAAGTGAAAGCAGGCATATCTTTCCATGGTGGGACCACCAGTGCTCATTCCCAGAATGCACCTGGCTCTTGAGGCCATTTGCTTATTTGAGTATTCTGTGGACGTTTAGCTGAGCATTTCCATGAATTTTAGATATTCATTTTACATTTAAATAGTTTGCAACAACTTTCTTTTCAACCTAATAAACATTATAGAAATAAGAAATGAAATAACAAGTTACAGTAATAAATTGTTATCTTGAGAAACGTATTTGTTACCAACCATTTGAAAAGGATATGAATGTACCAAAATCTTAATAGCTATTTTTCTAAGAGGGTTGAAAGGAGTTAAAATGTATAGGGCAGGGGTGGCACTGAATCGGAAAATTGCCTTCCCTCTATTCAATACTATAAAAGTCTGGAAGAAAAAAAGAAAAAAGTGAAAGCAAATTAAACATATGCAATGTTATATTAATTTTTCTGTGTTTGCTTTTTCCAAGAAAACCCTGAACCAATCCTTGAACCAACCTTTGTAGTAGAAAGACTTATTATTTACTATATAAACAATATAGCATTTGCCACGGCATGGAAACATAATGTCAAAGGGTAAGTGAGTTGGAAGGAACCTTATCAGTCATCTAGTCCAGAGGTCCCCATTCTGTGGGCTGCAGCCCACTACCGGGGCGTGGCCTATTCACAACGAGGCTGTGTGAGTGGCTGGTTGGTGCGCACGCATGTGTGTGCACGTACAGCCCCACTCACATGAACGTCATGGGAGTTTGGATCCTCAATCACGTGAGCCCCTTCCACAAAACCATCCCCTCTTCTCCCCCTCCTGACCTCCGGGCCACCAATCTCAAAAGGTTGGGGACCCCTGATCTAGTCCAACCCTGCTGCCTCCATTTGAAAAGTTCTAGGTCAGAGGTCCCCAACCTTCTGGGCACCAGGGACCAGTTCCATGGGGAAAGGTTTTTCCACGGACCACAGAGTGCATGGTTTTGTGTGCTGCCTGCATCCCATGGATGGGGCTTTGCTTGTTTGTGTGGACCCGCTGTTGGCATGCTGTGGCCCAGTACTGGTTCACAGATGGGGATTGGGGATCCCTGTTCTAGGTAAACCATTGCAGTTATTGTCAGAAAGTTCCTTCTAATATTCAGAGTCAACCTTCATTCACTTAATTCCAATTCATTGTTCTGGCCTAACTTTCAACAAAGTATAGGCCATTCTCTCTACTGCTGTCTTTTCCCCACCCAAGTCTTCTATTGCAACTTTTAACCTTTTCTCAAGCTTTAATGTTCACATTCTTTCTCATCTTAGTAGTTTCCTTGAACTCTCTCTGGCTTCTTTAATATGTGGTTACTTTTTACAGTAGGATGCCCAGAATTGAACACAATACTCAATTGCTCTCAACAATGCAGAGGTCTATGGAATTATGATCTGCCATGATTTGTATATAATGCTTCTGACAATCCAACCCATTAACATTTTTAGCTCATATTCACACTCTATAGTGGTTCATTAGCATTCTAAAATCCTCTTTCTGTGTACTGTCACAAAACAAAGTCTTCCCAATTTATGCCTTTGAGTTTTCCTATCTATATAGGACTTTATTTCTCACAGCTGAATATCATGCCGTTTGAGCTAATCTTCCTTAAGCTTGCCAAGTTTACTTTGAATTATCAAGTTCTCCTTTTAATGTTTAGTATTCCTCCTAGATTTGCAAATCGGCATTTTCTTCCATCTCATTCTCAGAATCATTTTAAAAAATATCGAATAGCACAAAGCCAAACTGGAGGTCTGAAAAATCCTAGTTAATCTTTCTTTTCAGGTCAATGCAGAACTTTTACAAGAACCATTTGAGTAGTTGTTCAACTAGTTGCAAATTCACTGGATTGCAATAATCTCTTGCTCACATTTATTCATTTTATCCACAACAATATCATGCAACAATATGCAATATCATGACTACCAATTCACTTCAATTAAAATACACAGTGTTCAGTTTATTCACCAAACTAGTCATTCCACTGGAGTAGAGTTACTGACCTTATAACTTTAGACAAACCCATACTTGCTCTTGGTAACGGTAGTATTTGTTTCTGAGTGTCTGTAGACTATTCCATGTCAATCTATCTTTATTGATTCCCACACCAAGTTCCAAATTCACTTTTGAGTCAGCTTCTCTAGTTCCTTCTTTGATGGCCTTCGGTCAGCAGGCAAAACCTACTTTCTTTAGACAGACATTTAAGCTTCTTGCATTGATTATCAATTGTTCTTTGTTTAATTTTAGCAGTCTCTTGCTTTTATTTGGTCTTTGTGGAAAGTAATTTGTTTCTGGATAAACTATTTTTATATATTTTAAATTTATGTTTAACAGCTATTAGACTCTTAGAGGGATATAGATGTAAACAACTACATAAACTTCACCTTTTACATAAATAGCTTCAACATTTTAGGAATTGATTTAATGTGAAGATTTTACTTTTTAAAGGTTTGCCTGGCTGTGTTACTCAAAATATAAAAAAGCAGCAGCCTCTAGTGCAGTAAACACATGTTATTTTATGAGGAATTATATTAAAATAATGTAGTATTAAAAACCCATGGGGCACAGCCAATCTGGACTGGTCACCAGGATCAGAGGTTTAGTCTTCTGAGCTTACAGACTTCTGCTACAGGCCCATCTTCAGGCAACTTCTATCTCACTAGAATGTGAGAGAGAAAAGTGGTAGTCTGTTTTCTGTAAACTAAGCCATGGATCTCTGGTGCTAATAGTTTGTGTCTAAACAATAAACTCTATGTGAGAACCAAAAGCAAAATGAGAACCAAAGCATATGAAAGACATATTCTTTATACAGAATAACTGTTATCAATAAATAATTTAGCTAAGTGGCCAAAAGAATCATAAAAATTGGACATTTTGAAAGTATGATACAATCTGCATTAGGAGCAATGTATAGAATTAAATGGGGGCAGGTGGGTCAAGTGAAAGTCGCATCAAGAGATGGCCTCAACTTACATATACTTTAAGAATATGGATAAAAGTTAAGATACGATGCAATCTACTGTATGTGACATTACTGCACATTGCATCTAAAATAAACCCAGCTTAAGAGTTCACTTTTAATCTAAACTCATCTCCAAGTAATTGGCACTTATATAAATGCCACCATGGGTAGAGTTAATACTGGAAAATTCTAGATCAGATGAGCTTCCAGTCAAAGTATATTCCTTTCCTGATGGCCCTTGACTATCCCCATAACCATTTTTGTGGCTGCTCAGCAAATATCCTCTCTTTCCTCTCCATGAGCCAATGAGCTCTCCTTTGACTGGAAGCCCCAAAACAATCAACCACTCAGTTCCTATTTCCTTTTTCTTCCTTTGTAACGTATTAGTATGTGGCAATGAGGAAATAAAGGAACCCCCTGATCAGCCACTACACGGAGGAAGTGGCAATGCTGGTTCTCACTGTCATAATGAAGACCTGGGAGGGCAAATTGGAATGGCTTCAAAGTGTGACAGGAGGGTTTGGCTAGGATAGGAAATCCCTGGAGGTAGATAATCCCATCAGTGGCTTTAAGTACAGTGTTATAAAACTGTTTTTGCAGCTTTCTCTTTAATGGGCTATGAAGGAATATTCAATTGGTTCAGCTTCTCAAGAGCCACTTGATGGTGTGAACAACTAAGATGACTTTATTTATTTACTTAATCGATTTACATGACTTTCAATCTTGAAAATGCAACTCTGGGCAGCTAATAACATATTAAATACAATAAGAAAAAAATAGCAAAAGGATAAAAACCTACAATGATAGCTGGAAACAAAGTCAATAAACAACCAACAAAAACATCTTGCAGGCCACCTAACCTTTCAACCCCCGTGCTCTGGAGCACATACAGATATTTAGCACTTCGTGAAAGAGCAGCAGAGTTGGGACCAATCTAACCTTCAGTCATATAGTGTGCCAGAATAAAGGTGTCGAGACCAAAATGGCTTGCTTCTCATTAGACCGCATTGGAGAGAAGGAGTGTGTCCTTTACATCAGTCTTGGTGGAAAGGGTAGAAATAATTAGGGTGAGGTGGTTTCACAAATAATCCAACCCCATGGTAGGAAGGGATTTATCAAAGATAACAAGCACTTGGATTCCAATCCGAAGCACACTGGCAGTCAGTTACAGAGCAGAGGTGTAATATGTGTGCAGTAAGGTACACATATAACTGCACTCTGGACCAGTTGAAGTTTCTAGATTGTCTTCAAGGACAGCCGCAGGTAGAGTGAGTTGTAGTAATCCACCCAGAAGGTGACTAAGTTGTGAGAGACTGTGAACAGTGTTTCCTGGGCCACAAATGGTATACTAAAGGAAGTTGCACAAAAGCTCTCAAGGTCACTGCCACTTACTCCTCAGGAAGAGCAAATGGGAGCTGTGAATTCAGGAAAGGCCCCAGCCTGAACACCAGTTTTGTTTGATCCAGGGGACCCTAAAACCCAATGCTTCTCATTCTTATCAGAGGTGAGCTGAAGCCTTTCTTTTTCATCCAGATTCCTACATAGCAATAGTAACAGCACTTAGACATACTGCATAAACTGCTTCACAGTGCTTTACAGTGCTTTAAGCGGTTTACAGGGTCAGCATATTGCCCCCAACAATCTGGGTCTTCATTTTACCGACCTCAGAAGGATGAAAGGCTGAGTTAACTTTGAGCTGGTGAGCTGGCAGTGGGCAAAGTCAGCCTGCAATACAGGTAGTCCTCGACTTACGACCACAATTGAGCCCAAAATTTCTGTTGCTAAGTGAGACGTTTGTTAAGTGAGTTTTGCCCCATTTTACGACCTTACTGGTAACAATTGTTAAGTGAATCACTGCAGTTGTTAAAGTTAGCAATATGATTGTTAAGTGAATCCAGCTTCCCCATTGACTTTGCTTGTCAGAAGGTCGCAAAAGGTGATCACATGACTCCGGGACCCTACTACTGTCATAAGTATAAGCCAATTGCCAAGCGTCTGAATTTTGATCATGTGACCACGGGGATGCTGCAATGGTCTTAAGTGTGAGAAATGGTCATAAGTTACTTTTTTCAGTGTCGTCATAACTTTGAACGGTCACTAAATGAACTGTTGTAAATCAAGGACTACCTGTACTGCATTCTAACCACTCCGACACCACAGCTCCAGACACTGCTCCAGACACTAAGACAGATCCTACGCATCCTCCAGACACTGAGACAGAACCTACACAGGAGCACTTGTTGGCCTGGGGCAGAGATGTAGATGCTGTGGTTTCATGTAGAAGTTAAACAGGAGGGAGAAGCACATGAAGTCCTATGTTAATCCACAGCGAAGAGGCGGTAGAATAGATCTCTCATCCTCCGTACATACCAACTGAACTAATCCTGAAGGAAAGAGGAGAACCAGCATATAACTGTGCCTCTCATTCTTATCCCCTGAAGTCAGTCCAGACAGATACCATGGTCAATGATCTCAAACACTGCTGAGAGATAAGAGTAAGGATGGATGCACTTCTCCCATCTCACTTCTGCAAGAGATCATTCCAAGTGAATGATGCCATTTCAGATCCATTCCAGATCTGAAACCCGACTGAAACCTTCAGATAATCCAGATAGGTCAAAAGTTATCTAAATCTAGCAATGGCATCTGGATGAGAGGATAAGATGTTCCCTGGATCTAGCAATGGCATCCTGATGAGAGGATAAGATGTTCCCTCTTTCAGTAACAGCAGGAATACACCCATTCTCAAGGATGAATTCACCACCTTTGGTATGCAACTGCATATTGTCTCCCTGGAAACTTTAGCTAATCAGGAGGAACATGGATTCAATACATAAGTGGCCATGGTAACAATTCCAAGAATCCTGACCTTGACCTTGGCCTCTCTACAGGACCTGCCTCAGGGCAGAAGTCCAACCTGGAGTATATCTGACCTTATCTGACAGAAGCGTCATATATTCCTGAAGAAAAACTTCAATTATTCTAAACAGGAATGATGGGCAGCTATCTGTAAATTCAATAAGGGTGGGAAAATATTGATGTTTTGCTGCCCTTAATATCATAAGTTAGGTGTAATGAGTACTGACTAGCGGCTCTAACTCATGCTTGGTTGGGCTCACCCCTTATTCTCTGGTTCTCTAGGCATATATTCTCACACTTCATCTTTCTCAGCTTCTCAGTAATCCAAGGGCAGCTTTTGGGATCCTCAAAAGGAGAGATCCAAAGCCCCAACAACCCTCTCATTCCAAGCAGCAACTAAGGCTTGGGCCGAACTGTGCACCAGACTTCAAATCCACCCACCAAACTCCCCTGAAATCCAGTAGGGTCTATTAGTTGTCTAGGATGGACCAATCAAATAGAGGAATCAATCAGAAAGTGCTCTGAAAACAATAGGGGAATGAAGGTGATCTCCTCCAGTATCACACTACCGTGGCTGTGACACAAAAAAACAGTTCTGGCACACGATCATCACTATATTTTAGGCTTTCAATGACCTAGGTCAGCTGTATGACTAACATGGTGACCGTGAATTCCCAAGCTACCTCAGACTCCAGCTCCAGGGAAGGAAAGTTGAAGTTCCCTAGATTACAGTATAAGCCTGGGGAACTACACCACCAGCCCAGCCAATGGGCTCGGGCAGGGAGGCTGCAACACTGCAGGGAGTCTGATACAAGAACAACAATCCCATCTAATAGCAATAGCAATAACAATATCAATAGCACTTAGACTTATATACCGCTTCACGGTGCTTTCACAGCCCTATCTAAACGGTTTACTGAGTCAGCATATTCCCCCACCAATCTGGGTCCTCATTTTGCCAACCTTGGAAGGATGCAAGGCTGAATCAATCTTGAGCTGCTCAGAATTGAACTCCTTGAGGGAACAAGTGAGTTAGCCTGCAGTGCTGCATTCTAACCACTGCACCACCACGGCTCTCATGCCTGCAGTCCAAATTAACAACAGGATTTTGTACCTATTTATCTGTAGAGCAGCACCTCTTGGAATAACCCAAATGACCAGAGCTTATCCACCACCACTGTCCTAAGGGCGAAGTACATTTCAGAGAGGGGATCTGCCCCAGATGCTCAGCCAGTTCTCAGTTAAGCACATCTAGTTGGTTCTCTCATCCATGATCACAGATGAAAAAGGCCTTAGTACAGGCTGCTACTGAATGCCAGGTTGTTACTGTAGCAACTTTCTGTGCCGATCTCAGAACAGCACAGTAATCATCTTGCAGAAAGGACCAACTTCATTTATAAATAATCTACCATAAAACAGATTATAATTTTTAGACTCGTCTTCTAACATTACTCACACATTGTGATCTGTCTTTTAATTTTGCTGGGGAACTTTCTTAGTCATCTTTGAAATATACATTTTCAGTGATTTGTTAGGACCACTTTCCTATGCAGCACAAATAAAAAGCTATGCAGTATAACAGTTCTTCATATCCAAAAGTACAGATGTGTATCAACAAAAGGAACCTTGTGCAAACTGTAGATTGTATATTGACCAGAAAACCTGAAAGGGTGGCTATCAAAGCAGACACTCAGTAGGAGAGAAAGAGGCAACACAAATGATAATGTGAAATACTCACTTTTGTATTAACATAAAATGGATCCAGGTCTTCCAAGGGAGTAGCGACCATTCCAGAAGGGATGTCACCATAAATAAATGGCAGTGATTTGCCAGCCTCCAAGTCTCTACTTGGTTTTGGCCCATTTTCGTCATTGTCTTTATGGTCTTGTTTGGACTGCTTGGCTTTTTCTGCAACAATGCGTTGTTCGATAGCTGCAAGAGACTCTCTAGTGAAGTAGTGAAAGCTGTCCGGACCTGGTGGTACAAGCACTGGCTGCTCCATCTTGTCATCCTGCACATTTTAATTACTAGTTATTCTCTTGCATAAGGAAGTACTGAAGAAAAGAGAAAAACGAGAAAGATTAAAAACCGGATGTGACTAAGGAGTGAATCAATAAAAAAAAACCCATCACGTCTTCATTAATATGCAAAAAAATAATTACATCTTTAGAGTAACAAAATGAAGACTTTAAATATTTACCTATTTACTTTTGATGGGAATTCTTATGGGCTGATAAGATTGTTAGCTGTTTTGTTTTGTTTTTCCCCCCTCTTGACAAACCTCTGTAGTTTTAACGGTGACCTAACCAGTCAAAATTGATCAGAAAACATTTATGTTGGCATGAAGGTTCAGGGACTGGAAGACATTATTTGCTGAATCTGTTTGACATGGAGCTGTCAAACAATACTAGGACTCTACCATGAGGCTTTTTAGAAGGCATTGAGGGGGGGGGATTTCCTAACAGCAGTGGACAGTAGATATGAGCCTAGTTGCTTCTTGACTGTGCTTCTATCAAAGGGGTATTCTACAAGCTGAACATTTTTAAAACTGCAAGCAACGTGAAGGATTGTACTATCTGAGGATATGCAAATATGCTTTCACTGCAATCAGTATTTTATTAATTATAAAACATGAGAAAGTTATTCTAATATAGAAGCCCAAAGGAAAGGACTAGTTAATTAAACCACAATTGTTAATTACAAAAAGGTTTCATTCAGCATTTTCTCCGTCCATTTATTTTGATTTTCAGAATCAGGTCAGAAAGGGGGTGGGGTGGGGTGGGGTAGAAAATCCATTGGATGTTATATTCTCTATCTGAAGCTGTCATAAAAAAAATCAAGTTGATATATGGGAAAGAGCAGTCTGCGAGCAGATGGGTTTTATTTCTTTTAATGGATCTAATATATTATTTTGGAAATGTGCCTAACAGGAATATAACATATTACCATAAACACAGCATGTGGCCAAAGGTCAGTAAAGCCATGAGGTATGTGGGGAAGATAATAACTGATGGGAAGGACTAGCTTGCTCTACATCTTTTATGCTGGTGAATGGTTTCTTTAGTTTTGCAGATTTCAGAGGCTTAGTGGGTAGAAGGAAAAGATCTCCTCACCTCTAGAGAATAAAATTCTGCGACTGCTGTCTCATCATTGGCAGTCTGCCTTGAAGTAGGCCTGTGATTATTAGTGCCAGAGCACTTAGCCAGAAAAAGAAAAAATGAGGAATAGCAGAGAAGCACAAAATTGAACCTGGTCAGAAGAAAGACTAGGGTTGAGAAAAGATACTGAAAGAAGCACATGAGCCCCAGAAGTAAATACATTCATTAAAAAAGCAAAACGGAAGGCAAAGCAGAGTAACAAGAGAAGGAAGAAGGAGGGGGTGGAGGAGGAGGAGGAAAAGGAAAATAAAGTAAAAAAAAAAACCTTTCACAATTATGTAAGAGGAATAATTTTATTGATCAGATCTCTCTTTCAGTTGCCAGTATTTGGAGGCAAAGGGGGAAAAAAAACCTTAATGGAAGCGGGAAAAGCCCTACGCTGCAAAAACAGCTAATGGATCCTTAATGCACTTGCAGAATAAGTAAGGACTGGGTTTCAAAGGTCTCCCTTGACCGCATCTGTTAAATGGATGCATTTCAGTATAGCTCCGATTTAACATCTGAATACAGTAAACATTTAAAGGAGTATAAGGAATATTTCACTTAAATCACAATTTCATTTTTTTTCAAATATTATAACTATGAACCAATAAAGTATTAAATATAATCACAGTGGTCTGGAATGCCATCTATATTTTCTCACAGAACTGTAATAATTGATGGTTCTGTTTAATTGGCAATGTTTTGCATTGCCCTGTACATTTATTAATTAATGTCATTTTCAGCCTTCATACATAGGGCCTGCATTTGTTTCAGCATGGGACATACTATTATGAATGGAGCAAAGGTTGGATAATTAACTACAATATTGTAGTTTGATTTGATTTGGTTTTACAAATCAAACCAACTAAGCAGAGGCATTCTGTAGAATAATTCTGTAATTTTGCAAGCATTCCCTGGTAATGATACTAAAATGGTTGCCCCAGATTTCTTAATGAACATTAAGTTATTAAAATATATTATTTTGTGGTTATTAATATCATTACTATTATTATAAATAATTTAAGAGTCCAGTTCATTATCAGATAATGAAAAAATCCTAACTCTTAATTCTTGCTATTATATGAAAGGCTCACTTGGAACTTTTACTGGACAAATGAGTTATTTGTTCCAAGTACCATGCAATTTGTCGCAGTCAGTCAGTGTTACAAAGCAAAATTGTGCAGTTGTTGATCCTGACCACATTCTCCAAAGCAATTAGCAGGGCCTTTAATCATAGTATGAACACCTTGGCCACCTCCTGTTTGTTTGTTTGTTTAGCATCCCAATGATGTACTTTTGAGAGAGAGTTTAAGTCATCCTGACATATTCCAGGTTTGATCCACTTTGACTCATGTAGCAAAGCAAGGGAGATGGTACAGTTATCTGTTAAGTCTCTCTCTCTCTCTCTCTCACACACACACACACATACACACACACACACACACACCAAGCCCCATTCCAGCTTCATTGCACTAATTTCCACACAATTTCCTGCCAGTTGATAGCATCCAGAGAGCAGGAAAGCAGCACCCAGAGGATTTTATCAATTGCTTTGTTTAATATGTCCTGCATGAAGCAAAAACAAGACACCATTTAATAGCAAAATAAATGGTGGACAATACTAGCATAATATAATTAGCAATGGAAAAGCAAATTTTGTGCCAGTGTAATTTTCTGCTGGAACAAGACCTGGTCCTTTTAACTGGGCAGTAAAGAAAGGCTTGTAGAAATGTCCAGCCCCATACAGCTGTGCAAGACTAAAACTTCTGGCAGGTTTCTTGATGGTCTGTTTGAGGTCAACGTCAAATCTTGGAAATGGCAACAGGAATTCCCACCTCGTTTTTAATGAGTTAATTAAGGTGACATTTCTTGGAATATTTTGAGATGCTTTGCTCTAGATTTCTCCCATGGGGGCTAAACTATTGTCTGCAAGGTAAGCTACCTACCAACTCATCTGCTATTTCTTCTTCTCGTTTTTTAACGTCCAAATAACCCAATATCAAGATGGAAGTGAGCTCTAACTGAAATGGTAATATTGAAAATCTTAGAGCAGTAATCTTGTCACATTCTGGGATAAGAACAAAAGCAGTACAGAGTTTATCACCCTCCAAACCCCTTGATGTTGAAGGAACCAAAAGTGGGGCTTGCCTGTTTACTGTAAATCAGCCACTTCCATTTTGGTTCTCACCAATTTGTTGGACTTCAATTCCTACCAACTCCAGGGATGATGGAATTCCCAAAGTGTTTCAACAAAACACAGGAGGATTGAAATTATTTTTTCCATCCTCTTAGATACCCAAAGTTAATATGTGCTATTGATTATTCAAACCCTTTAACAATTCCACCAGTTTTGCCTTGCCTTGCCTTGTAATAAACTATAGAGCAGGGCTTTTCAACCTTTTCACCCATTGTACCACTTTTAGGATATGGCAGTATCCAAGTACCACCAATTACCTAGCAAGGTGTCAAAAACGTGATGACCAAAAAAAAAAAGGAAAAAACTGATGAAATACAGGTAGTCCTCGACTTACAACAGTTCGCTTAGTGATTGTTCGAAGTTACAATGGCACTGAAAAAAGTGCCCCCCAAGCGACAGCCGAGCAAGACACCTGCCTGTCCTCCCGGCTGCGCTCTTCCTCCTGTCCGAGGTTTTCATTGTTGTGAGCATTTCTGTTGAGGATTAGCAGCGGGGGTGGAGTGGGGGGTGTTTGGTTTTTATTCCCCCCGTCTGCTGGGTGGTTGCAGCAGGTTTTGGTTACTTCACATGACCCTCGGACACTGTGACCATCATAAATATTTATTTATTTATTTATTTATTTATTTATTTAATTTAATTTATATGCCGCCCTTCTCCCTGCGGGACTCAGGGCGGCGCACAACATATTTAAAACCAAAGCATATATACAATCCCCCCCTATAAAACCGAATTAAACCAAATTTTAAAGTTGTGTCTTCCAAATTCCTAAAAACGAGCCCAGTATAAAATCCTCCCTAGGTCAGGTCCGCTTGCTGAAAGAGCCATGTCTTGAGGGCGCGATGGAAGGTAAGGAGATCTGGAATCATCCGAATCACGGGGGGTAGTTCATTCCAGAGGGTAGGGGCACCCACAGAGAAGGCCCTCCCCCTGGGGGTCGCCAGCCGACATTGCTTGGCCGACGGCACCCTGAGGAGACCCACTCTGTGGGAGCGTACCGGTCTGTGGGAGGGAATCTGCGGCAGAAGGCGGTCTCGGAGGTAACCGGGTCCTATGCCATGAAGCGCTTTAAAGGTNGCTTCCGCTGAGCCCTGACAGCCCTGCAGCTCCAGCCATCTCTCGCTCAGGCTTGTTCGGTCCTGCCACCGGTTCAGCTCATTCCCCTTCCCCGTTACCACTTTTCTAGGATGGTTGCGTACCACTTGCCAGGTTCCAATGTACCACAGGTGGTACCCGTACCACTGGTTGAAAAGCCTTGCTATAGAGGAGCTAGAGAGTAATTATGGCAGAATTAGGTAAGGAAGGAGCACAGAATTTAGCCTTATGAATAACTGAGAATTTGAACCTGAAGGAAAAAAGATTGTTCCCAGCATGACCTTCGTCCTCATGTATTTATTTATATATATTTATATTTTCCTTTAAATGATCCCAGGGTAAATGTAGTAAACTTTATTTTTCTGAAGTATAAGTATACAAGTTTATGTTGTTAATTTTTAGAGCAAGCAACTAAATTTCATTTTTAATGTGTGCCAATGTGCCCAAAGTAAAGAAAAATGAGAATAAAGGTTATCTATCTATCTATCTATCTATCTATCTATCTATCTATCTATCTATCTATCTATCTATCTATCTATCTATCTATCTATCTATCTATCTATCTATCTATCTATCTATCCATCTTTCCTAAGTCTTGAAGTTCACTTTCTGATGGTATCTTATTAAGTCTACATTTTTTTCTTCTTCAAAGAAAAATCTGAGGGACAGATGTTTCAAACATGACGTAGGATTTTATTTCATTTTGAATTTGTCATTGCCATACCACATTTGAATAAAAATCTTGGTCTTCTCAAAACTGCTTTTAACTCAAGGAGGAAAACTTTGGAACAAATAGAAACTTTCTTCAGAAGTAAATAGCACTTTTAGTACTAAAATAGAGTACAGTATCTTACATTAAGCAATATTGTATTCCAGTCTCATTTGGGTTTCCTGCATTTGTTATTTAGATTTTTTTTTAATTTGAAAAAGTAGTCATATTAATGGCATCTGAACATCTGATTTTAGCTGCTCTTCTGTTTTAGACTGGAACTCCTTGATAGTACAGACCTATCTCTTTTCTCTATGTAGTTAGGTAAGTTTAAATTAAGTAGTAAAAACTTCCAAGCAGAGCAATGGACTGATGCCATTTATTATTTTTACTTTTTCATAAAGCTTCTGAGTTCTATATGTGGATCTGAGATATTCCTGGAAATAAGGATGAGGCTGAAGGCTGACTCTTTATAGTAATAATGTTTTTTAAAGGAAACCATTAAATGGGAAATTGGCATACTATAAAATAAGAAGCAATCTCTCATTCTCTTTCCCTCCCTCACTCAGTTTAAATTTTTTAAAAATGAGGTGGGGCAGGGAACCAAGGGGACATCTAAGTGGCATCACACTGGACTAGCTGTTATGTTTTTGAATTAGAATAAAATAGAGCTGGAAGGGACCTTGGAGGTCTTCTAGTCCAGCCCCCTGCTCGAGCAGCAGAACCTATACCATTTCAGAAAAGTGACTGTCTAGTCCAGTGATGGCGAACCTTTTAGAGACTGAGTGCCCAAACTGCAACCCAAAACCCACTTATATATCGTTGGGTGCTGGGTGGGCATGGCTCAATGGATGGATGTGGCCAATTGGGTGGGGGTGGCTGCGGTGGTAACGGCAGACTGGATGGGACTAAAAAGTTCAATCAATCAATTCCAACTTTGTGAGATCTTTTTTTTCCCGTGAGAAGTTGAAATTGATTGATTGAACCTTTTTTTTTTTTTGCACATGGCGGCGGAGGCCTAAAGCGAAAAGGTTTTATAAAACCTAGCTGACCACAGAGAGGGCTCTGCATGCCACCTGTGGCACGTGTGCCATAGGTTCGCCACCATGGGTCTAGTCTCTTCTTACAAATCTCCAGTGATGGAGTGCCCACAATTTCTGAAGGCAAGCTGTTCCACTGGTTAATTGTCCTCACTGTCACTGTTATGACTTCAATCTGATGCTGCTTCACTAAAAGGAGAAATATTGGCACTATAAGCCCCTGAAGATATTGTCTGGTTAGGCAAATAAGGGGGGCTTATCTAACTGAAAAGAAAGCTCACAGTGAGATAAGAAAGGGGCTCTTAAATTGTTTTTCAATGTTTGATTGCTTCTTGGGAAAAAACGGTATTAGGTATGTTTGCTACCCTGAGATAGATAGATAGATAGATAGACAGACAGACAGACAGACAGACAGACAAACAAATAAATAAATAAATAAATAAATTTGGGGCTAATTTCTCTTTTAAAATTTATTTTATCAGTTGGCCCATGCTGCATTTTTAGCATGATACTTTGTATTCCTTTTTGTATTTTAATAGTACAATTATTAATTTGGTTTACTTTTTGAATTTTTGTTTTGTCATGTTGCTTAGCTTTAATTGTAAAAAATGATATAGATGCCCTTTTTGCCAATAAAGAATTGTATTTTAAGGAAGTCAACAGTCTCCCAAAGGGCATGTTCCTTGTAACCTATCACTTGGTAGATACTCTGGAGCAGGAGAAATGTCCAGAAAAATAAAAACTATTTGCAGCACACTGCTCTTCTCTTCTTTTGCATGAAGCCCTCAAAATCAGGGAAAGATTTGGAAAGAATTGTAATTCAAAGGTAAAGTGAGCTTCAGAAGTAAAAGTCAGTTTTACAAAAATAAATAAAACTAAAGGACAGCTTTCTGAAATAAAGAACTGTCATTTATAATAAAGGATGTATGGTCACTGTAGTTATATATTTAAAAGATTAAATAAAAATATAATATTAACAACAGTAATATTTACTTATGTGGTAGATTACAAGAGCTTAAGTGACCTCCATTTCAATCTACTCAGTGATGGCAAACTTTTGAGCTCACTATGTCAGAAATTGAGAAAATGTCTAAGTTAACTTTGCTACTCTCTCTCTCTCTCTCTCTCTCTCTCACACACACACACACACACACACACACACACACACACACACACACACACCTGGACAAAAAAAGGAAACAATTTTTTTAATTGTTTGAAATGGTGCAATACTTTGTCAAATGAATATTTTGCCCTTGCCCCAGGTTCCTCTCAGGAAAAAAAAGGCCTGTCTGTGGCAGCTGTGAGTCACATGAGGCCTTCACTCTGGAAACTTTGGAGAATGTTCTTGTGTGGCCTTGCAGCTTCTGAAAATGGAGGGAAATTTCAGAGGCCGTGCAAGAGCATGACCCTCTTGGGTGACTTTCAGAGGGTCTATAGGCCTTACAAGAGCATGCCACATTCTTGTGAGGCTCAGAAAACTAAGCAAGAACAGGCATGCTGTCGTGTCACCAAAAATAACATGGTGCGTGACCTGTGATGTGTGTCATAGGTTCACCATCACCTAATTATTGTATCTTGAAAACGTGTCACTCTGAAGCCTAAATGAGCTCAAATATGTTCAACATTTCATTTTTTTCTTGTATAAACTGCAATCCTATTTTTATACAAACTTAGGAAGAAATTTGTCTTCATTAACTTTGTTTATACAATTACACAAACACACAAACATCTGAATGCAGATAAAATGAATATGTAATAAAATAAAATACACACACCAACTGTAATACAATACAATATCTGAATCAGAACACAAGATATCTCTTAAGGCAAAACAATTTCTGGTCAATTTAAACACTTACAAAATGGCTGCATCTTGTTTTCCAAAATTCAAGGGGAAAGAAAGGGTGATGGAAAGAAGGTGGCTAGAAAGGAAACACTGTCTATTCAAAACTGCATTTTGCAGTGTTTAGCAAATCTAGATCGACGTTTCTCTATTTTGAAAATTTAAGATGTGAGAACTTCAATTCCAAGAATTCCCCAGGCAATATGCATATCCACACATTTTAAAGTTTACCAAGATTGAGAGAGGCCTTTTGATCCAGAGCTTAGAGGGAAGAAGTAACCAACAAAGGATTGGTTTAAAATGGAGCAAACAATTATTTGCTTAGTTCTACCTCCCAGCAGACTTCATTATGCAGCTTTGAGGCCTTTCCAAACAGTTCAGTTTGGGAAGGAAAGCATTTATGTTCATTAATCAGAAATAATCTGAAACTATAGGCCCCACCAAGATGGAGTCTTCAGATTCACTTCCCTCTCTTATGCCCATATTTTCTGATCATTGTTTGGGTCCTCCAGCACAGTGTCTTTTTCCTATGGTTACCTAGGGGAGATTCTAAGGCATGTGTCTGCACTCATAGTTTAATGTGCTCTTGTCCTATGGTCTCACCAGCTTGACTCCATGCCAGTGTAAGAACAGTCTGAATGGAGACAACTTTGGCCACATGTTGCAAGGGATTCAGCCTAGATTGGTTATCTTGTCCTCCCATTGATCAGTTCTCCATTCTTGGGCCATTACAATTTTTTGTTCCAGGAAACCAGTGGCCAGTTGCTTTTCTTCCTAGGATTGAGTAATCATGGACATTTTATATGTGTATGTACATATAGTCAAGGTTCCGATCGACTGAGACAAATAAAGCAGAACTCCGAGGCTTGCAAATTCCTCAAAAAACATGTTTATTGATACAGAGTATCGGTACTTCAAAAGTGAAACCAAATCTGAAGAGATGCACAACAATTCCCCAATACAAAGTTAAGAAATCCCAACCCCAAGGCTATGCAAGCAACTACGTTTCCCCACTCAGCTTGTTGGCAGGCTTTTCATGAAACGCCCAACCTGCAGTCTTGGGAGCAGCCGATGACCTTGGTTCCCATGAGAGAAAAAGTCTGTTTTGTCTAGCGCAACACCTGGCAAACCCCTCCCTCTGTGCTATGTGGCAACTAGGAATGAGAAGGAAAAAGATGGCTGCAACCACGCCCATTCTAAAGTTGACACATATCTGTAAAGCAGACACAATGTAAATTACAGCGTGACATTGGAATATTTTTGATAAACTCATCCTTCTTATTTGTCTTGTTCTAGTAAGTCATGCTGGCTAAACTGTCTTTGAAATATGAGCAATGAATATAAGTTATTTGACTTACTGGGCCACTTGTCCTGTCTGATTCCTCCCCCTCTTGCTGCTCAAGACTAATTCAGCTTGCTGTGAATATTTTCTTAAAAGGGCATTTTAAGTAGTTGACATGTATTAAAAGTATCTCATAAATTTGTTTATAAATGCAGCTTTTAAGCTTATGGGAGGATACCCTTCACTCACTTGTGTGATAAATTCAATTTATAGACACCAAGGTAGAGCATAAACATACACGCTGGAACAAGCAGCTTTAAGGGAGAGAAAATCCTTTCTTACTGACTTTGTTTCTCCTAATGTCTTAGAATACAGGTCTGTGGTCTGTTAGGAACCAGATCGTGGCGGGCAAACGAGTGAAGTTTCATCTGTACATGTGCGGAATCTAGGTTGTGCACAAAACCATCCCCTCCCCCCAGTCCGCGGAAGACAATTTTTTCCCAAAAGTCGTCCCTAATGCCAGAAAGATTGGGGAATACTATTTTAGAGATTTCTTTTTCATAAATCTCTAACAGCACAATAGCTGTAATTCTTGCTTTGTGGATAGTAGGCTGCTGGTTCAAAACTCAGGAGAATTTTTTTTTTAAATTATAGTATGTAATTACTTGTTTGAGCTTCCTATTTTTCACTCTAAGATTTTTTTAAAAATCCAGAGTTGGCACTCTTTTAGTGCTTTCCCAGTTACCTGAGACAGAAGACTGCACTGTCAGTTCTCTAACAGCCTAAATAACTTATGGTTTAATGTACAAATAAACCATACAGGCCTTCCAAGTGAATTTCCAAATATATTGGAAAGAAGGCACAAATCACTGCATCTTATTACCAGAGGAAAAATATTTCCAATAATATATTGCTAGATGAGATTAGATTAAATTGGCCTTTCCCATTTCAATCAAATTCAACTTACAGGGAAAGGTTGAATAGATGAAAATAGGGATAGACTTGTAATACGCAATTCTTATTCCAAGTGAAGTTAACAGTTATATTCTGCCTGATGTGCACTGGCACTGTTTTCAAAGTCAAGACTATATTTGCTACTTAAATTCAAAATATGTTAGAAAATTCTAATTCGTCATCTGCATGCAACCATACTTCAGAATATACCCAATATTCTAAAATAGCACAATGTTTCCTGGATGGTCTTAGTCTTTATATTTATATATATTAAAGCACTTGTGCTGGAGACAACACATAGCAGGAGAATGAACTATATGCTTAAGATTTATTTTTATTATTGTTGTTGTTATTATTATGCAAATTTTTCTTAATACAAAATCTACAGCTAGATGTTGCCCCCCAACATCTCTTACAGCCATACATTTTCTAATAAACAGTAATTTAGAAAATAGAAATAGAGCAATAATATGAAACATATTATACTATCATTTATAGGTGTTTTAATATTTTATGATAAGTGGATATGTTCATGTAATGCCAATAATATTTTTGAATTTACCAGGGAAGGTCTGATGGCTGCTGCTGTATTTTTCTGCAGTACTGCTCCTGCACTAAATGACTGCAGTGGAAAGAGGCTGTGCTTGAAATTTTTTTAAGGTAGCAACATTGCTTTTTTGTATATTCACAAAGCAAAACAGGGACTTCATTGACTTTGGATCTATCAGAATAGTAGGTACAATCCACCTTCCATTAAACTGAGAGAGAGAGAAAGAGAAAAGAGAAGAGAGAGAGAGAGAGAGAGAGAGAGAGAGAGAGAGAGAGAGAGAGAGAGAGAGATATATGTTGCAATATGTCAGGCTCTTGTGTACAAGACTTCCACCACTCCTTGTTGATGTGTGTTGGGAGAGGATATTTCTCTATTTTTACCCAGTGCTTATTATATGTAGTGTTTTACTAATATGCACCACCAGGAAGTACTAACTCTTTGCCTTTGGGAAACAGTAGCAATTTTAATTGGAATACTCTCAACCAATAATGGCTAAATAATGGACAGATTATGAAGATGATGGATTCCAACCTATACCATTAAAGGAGTACATCTGCATTCAGGGAAAGATGTATAATGAAACTGAGGCTTGAGGAACAGAATTTCTAACTCCTAAATTATATACGTTCTATCTACCATAGTATAGGAGTGTAATATACAGAATATGTGTTTGTGTGTGCATATAGAAAGACAGAAAGAAAAAATTAGGATCCAAGAATGAATTAAGAATGTGGGATGAACTATGACTTTGAATGTAATAATGACAGTGCAGTTTGTGATTCATCACATTTCTAAAACAGAATCGGAAGTAAGGGATTTGTTTTGACAGGCTTTGCTTTAATTCTTGCTGCTTCTAACTGCCAAACTTTATTTCAAATCTGCTATTCATTCATTTTATTTTATTTATTTAAAACATTTATACAGCTGCACATCTATCAACCAACTCTGGCTGAGTAATTCCCAATCAAAGATTTATCACACATTTTAAAAGGATCATAGCTATTTGTGGGAAAGAATTCAAGAAAAATAGTATTTCACAGCTTAGTTTAAGGAAGGACTTCCATCATATCACAGGTTAAGGGAAAGATCTTAAATGTTAACCTTGATGCTTAATCTTAAACAAAAGGGAAGATGCACAATTTTTTGGGGGGGAATGCAACACCAGTTACAACAAACCAGGAAATATCCT
Organism: Protobothrops mucrosquamatus; assembly: GCF_001527695.2. NCBI lineage: Eukaryota > Metazoa > Chordata > Lepidosauria > Squamata > Viperidae > Protobothrops > Protobothrops mucrosquamatus. Next base: position 150,727 of record NW_015388054.1, on the reverse strand, counting down.
TCTGCTCTGAAGAGCAATTGCCAATTAGTGTTTACAATATTAGATCATATTAACAGAAAAGCAACCTTGCTCCATCATCAATACTATTTTTGTATCTGAGGACATGGATAAGGAAGTACAAATTCAAAAGAATATAGATGTTTTGTGTTCAAATTAGGGACATAGTTGTGAAAACTCCCACATTAGGAACCCCACCATATCGATGCTTTTAACATGAAGTTAAGGTAAATCTCTGCACATCGCTATTTTTTCAGATATTATTTCTACTTTTTCATTTAGTTAGATATTATTTCTACTTTTCCATTTAGCTAGTATGCACATATGAAGCCACTAGTATATAAAATGAGAGCAAATTCCTACTCCCTTACTAGCACTGATGGTGTTACTCAGTTTGGTAATGAAATGCCTGCAAGAAAACATCCAAACTCAAGACTTCACATTTCAATCCTGAACTACTATAAAAATATTCTCTTCTTTCAGTACACATGGAAGTCCTTGTCCTACTTGTCTAATTCCATCCCAATCTGCGTACAATAAAAAAAAGTCTAAAACTGTACACTATATGAATATTAGGAGATTCTAGCAAGCTAACCTGAATTGAAGGCTGACTAGGTGATTTCTTGAGCAAAAGAAATTTTGTTTCTTATAATTTTGTCAGTCTGTTTTGGTTGGGATAGATGGACAAATTGCTCATCAAATCAGTCAGGCCAAACCATAGGGATTGCTCATATCTATGCTTATATGCCTCAAGACTCCTTAGTCTGAGCAAGTAAGTTTCTCGAGTAAGTTTGCTAAAGACATTTGCTTTGCCATGCCTTGATTTCTAAAATTAGCCTAACTCTCCATCTTCATGAAGTTATACCTCCTGCCTCTGATGCTTCAGATGAATAGTTACTACCCTTAGGGCTTAATTTCCTCCCCTTGGATTACAATGATTGACAGGGTTGAAAAAAATGCCCTTATCTTCTCTGGATCATACTGTTTGCCTCTGGACCTACATAACAAGCCCATCAGCATCAACCCATCTAGCCTTTAATGAATGAGTGAAGAATACAGACACTTCATTCTTTCACGGAATAGTGAATTTCTTCTTACTGCCTGCTCATGGATTGTGGTGCAAGCTATATTGATAACAAAAACAGATTTTCCTTGTAGACTCTCTGGACTTATCTTCATGATTACAGATATCAAGGCAGCAGGCCTGCAACAAGGCTTTCCCAGCTGACTCTCCATGGTCACGTCTCCACCTGGGGATTCCCCTGCTGATCCAGGCTTCCTGGAAAATCCAGTGGTGGTCTTTCAGGAGAGCTTTCCAGAGGGCTCAAACCTTCTGCTTGCAACCAGTAGTTAAGTCACAATCCCACAGCAAAAGGCAAAGAAAGAGCCTATTTGACATACAAACACAGGGTCTCCAGGAAGGGGGTGGGTAGCTCAACCATACCAAACTGGCAGGCACAATGCAATGAAAAAAGCAATTGGATACAAATGTTAAAAAGGATTTTGACATACTTAAAAACAGGGCTTTTTTTGTCATAGAACGCCCAGAACGGAAGTCCGGCACCTTTTTTGGATGGAACCTTGTAGGGTAGGCAAGGCGGGTTGTATGACATGTTTGAGTTCCGGCACCTTTTTTTTTTTTTTTTTTTTTTTACAAAAAAGCACTGCTTAAAAAGGTGTGGGACTTAGGCTATTTGACATCGTTGATCTACCCCACAGATGCCCAGACCCCAGACGGGTCAATTTTGAGACCAATGGATTTTTCTTGAAAACATCTTCATAGCTAGTCGAAGAAGGAAAATAGAACAAGAAGGAAAAAGGAAAACTTGGAAAAAATGAAATCAGATACCTGTAAACCACTTCTATTATTTCATCTGTCATACTTATTAATAACCAATTCAAAAAGTAAGACTATGTGGATAGTCTTTACTATTTCACTTGGCTGTGTCAGTTATTATGTACAGAGGTAATTCTTTTTATAGCCCTATCTTATTTGTGCTGCAAAAATATTGATGGCCCTTGATGGCAGGTAAGAAATATAGAAACATTTTGTTGCTAACTAGTCTTCATCTGGATTTTTGGGTTGATAGTACAATAGCCACAAAATAAGAGCCAGTTTGATGTAGTGCTTAAGGCACCAAGCTGGAAACTGGGAGATTGTGAGTTCTAGTTGTGCCTTTGGCAAAAAAAAACATCTTTCTATAAATAGTACTGAATTAGTTTCTAACATCCTATAGTTAACTCCTGGAAATAGGAAAAGGAGCTCTTTTGGCCACATCCCATGGTTGATGACATGTTTTAAAAATATCAGGTTTCAGAAGGCTTAGTTCTGTTCTGGCTTAAACAAAAGCATCAAGTTGATATCAGTTGAATAATGACACAATCTACTAGTGGTGGTTTTATAAGCAAGAAATATATTGTATTTATTTTCTTAAAGTTCTGGTGAACTTATTGTCAATTAAATGTTTTGTGTTAGAAATCTTCAAGTTATGTATCACATTCAGGAACTTATTTAGAAACTGAAATTTGAAATGACATTGTATTATAAAATGTATATTTTGAGAAAATTCTAAGTCATGAAATGCATATGGACTTCTTGCTGACCTCAAAAAATTCCACTTAGATCGTGGGAACAAAATACTCAATAGCAACTGTAGAAACAGCAGACACACACAGATTTTATTTAAATTTTACTTCTGGCCTTATGACTCTAATAAAGATTGACTGATATAGCAGTAGTTAGTTTTTTTAACTGATTAGGCAGCATGTATTTTTAGGAAAGGTGAATTTAAAGTAAGAATGGAAGAAAAATTTATAAGTCCTCCGAATCAAAGTTTGTAATATAATAAAAATTTCTGTGCAATGGTATGCAAAATAAACCTTTCTATTCTGCAGCATATAATTATTTAAAAGTCCAACTTCTAAATCTTATTAAATTTGTATACTACCCAACTCACAGAGAATTTGGGTGGTTTACAAAGTGAAAAGATAGAAAAAATAAAATAAGACAAAAGAGCAAAAAGATGGCAAAACTGGGCAACAAGAAAAACATACATTTCAACCATCCTAGCCCAAAGTCAAAGTGCTCCTCTCTTTCATTCACTGTTCCCAACAGTGAATAGACAGAGTGGAATTTTGATGCTTGTTGAAGTCACACCTTTTTCAATGAATAATGAATACACTCGATTGTGATTATCAACACAATTCAATCCAAGCAGTGAACAGGTGTTACACCTATCATGGATTTTTGTTAACAGATGAAAACCAGCATGTTCCTTGTTTCTTCGGCAGCAGTAAAACTAGCTCTTGGCTGACAAGCAATGTTGTTTTCCTCAGACAGAACTGCAGAAGCAGTTTTACACTGAAATGCTCTGAATATTTGCCTTATTAAAACGTCTTTGATTGTCCAATGAGCCAATCAGATTAAAAATGTGCCCTGCATCTGCTAGGCAGATGAGATAAATAAAAGTACCAAATTGGAGGGTCTACTTCCCTAGGGGGGGAAAGGAAGTTACTCTGAAATAGATTCTTAAGCTAGCAGAAAATAGTCACTACTGTACTGGTGTTAGCACAGCAAGTCCTTTAAGAGTGTTTTCCCTGTGTGAGAACACTTACTTTAAAAAGCAAAATGGTGTAAAGGGATGAATTAGTAGTTAAGCAAAAACCTGAAATGAGACAAAGGCTAAGTCCTTAAACTAATTGGCCTCTAATGACAGTAAAAGACTTAGAAACCTCAGAGATCATATATATAAGGGGCTAGACTTTTGTCAGGATGACTGAGCATGTAAGATTATTATGATTAAAAGACTTTAAAATAGTTGTACCATAACCAAACACACTGCAGTTTCACAATCAACCTGTTAAATTTGAAAATGTGGCTTTGTAACAGCTAAGTATGTGGGTTTTATACATACAGATCATGAATTACTTTTAACATGATTTTGTATTGAATATTTATACTAGCAAATACTAGCAAAACTACCAGAGGTCTATCTCAAATATTTTGAATATTTTTTGACACACTTAAAAGTAAAAAATAAATATATATTAAAGAACAGCACACTTTAATTTCACCCCAAGTGAAATCTGTGTCAGTTCCATATGTAGCAATTTCTATAATTTCAGCTCTAGAGTCCGAGTTACCATTGCAAAGTGAATATGCTTGTACGTATTAAAACGCAAGAAGAAGATTGACCTTGAGAACTGGATTCCCTTTTAGCCACTGGTGTGCTCAAGGAAGATTAAAGTGCAGTTTGTACATTCAGGGTGCTATTGCAAGAGAACCTGGGAGGGAAACAGTAACAGGAACAAATATGATCTGTCTCTTTTTTGTTAGCCCAAAAAAGGATGGGAACATATCAATTACTTTTCAAAAACCAAATTCAGTAATTTGGTTGGGGTAACAATGTTTTAAAAACTACTCACTGCAAAGATATATGATTAAAATCATCACTGTATCAGAAGTCCAATTCCAAATTGTTTATGTTTTTTGTCTTAACCTATTCAGGGATGAATTATCATATCCTGCATATGACAAGAAAAAAAACTTATTTTCTATTGTTACAATGGCAAATACTATGGATGGACCTAGTGAGATGCAAGACAGAAACTTTAAGAAAACAGCCTAACACATTTCAAAATTAATTATGCCACTGGATTATGGGATCATGTTTTCATAATATTTTCATTTTATTCTTTCTGTTTTACTTTTGTATTATTTGTATGCTGCTTAGAACCTTTTTGGAATTGAATGGCCTTTAAACTGCTGGAATGAATATGTGATTAACCAACAAATATTCATGTCCAGTTTGAAATACACATAATCCTCAAGTTATGACAGGCCTGTTAACAAACATTCAAAATTACAACAGACCCTGCAAAAGATATATATGACCCTATTAAAAAAGACAACAGATGCAGCGGGCCTGCAGTTGTTTGCTCTTACGACCTACCACAGGGTTGCTGCAGTGCCCCCCATCTCTCTCCTCCCTCCCACCCCACCAAAATCCTGTAGTGCTTGGACCTTTTCACCACACAATCATCTGAAGTTCTCCAGATCTCATATTGTTGAAGGAGGGTAGGCCACATGTCCCCATGCCATGTGGTAGTGATCAAAATGCGGCCACCCTTTTGTCCTGCCTGTTTGTGGGTGGAACAAAATGGCGGCTGCCAGAGAAATTACTTTATTTTGCTGCCTTAGAGAAGTCTGCACACAGTGCTGCAGAAGTTTCTGAACACTGCAGAAAACTTTTGCAGAGTTTGGTAAGGCAGAAAAATGAACCAGTTTATCCCTGGGCTATGTGGCAATGACCCAAATTGCAGCTGCCATTTTGTCCCGCTCATTTGTGGATGGGGACAAAATGGCGACCACCAGATAAAACTGCTTAGTTTTGCTGCCATACCAAGCTCTATACAGCACTGCAGAAGTTTGTTAAGGGAGCAGAACAAAGTAGTTTGTCCCTGGAATGTGCGGTGGTGACCCAATGCAGACGCCATTGGGATTTTGCCCCACCTGGAACAAAATGACGGCTGCTTTTGGAACTGTACCATGCAGCCTTACAAAGGCGGCCTTGGAGCTCTTCCAAAGGTAAGTGAGGAGAAGAGTGTTTAGCCTCTTGGAGTAGGAATCAGGCCTAAGGCCCCGGTAGGAGTGGGAAACCCATGTTGCAGGAAGTGGAGTATGGGGAGTCTCAGAGGGGAGAGAGGCCTTGGGTGGGCCAGGGCAGGCAGGCCTGGTCCCGTACTAGGCTTCCCATGGCCTCCCCCACCCAGGAGGCACCCCACGCTCTGTTTGGTGATGGCACATAAGTTTAACATTTCACTGGAGAGAGTGGGGATGGGGGAGGTCGTTAGGTGACATGTTTCACCTAACAACTGCTGTGACAGGCTCTATTATGGTCGTATCCTGAGGACTACCTGTATAAGGGTTGCGTTTTGCTAACAATTCATTTCTTATACTGTCAGTTTGCCACGTTCTATGTTATTTTTACTTAAGCTTCCAAAAGAGAATAGGAATAGCGTAATAAGCCACTCAGAGTTGCCTCGAACTAAGAGATAGGTGGCAAACAGATTTACTAATAAATAAAATGAAATAAAATAAAATAGTAAATGGGCTGAGTCCTAAAAGGAAAAGCAAAATTCTGAACTTTAGATAACTCTACTAATATGGTCTCACTGACAATTATGAGTGGTCTTATAGCTTTATATAAATTTCAGCCTAGATTACAGCTTTTCTGTTATTTATTAAATGGAGCCACTCTGGATCCATGATATTGGTATCATTTATTAATTCACATCTATTTGCTGCCATCACTTTGGCGATGTCATGCGGGAGAATTCACTGGAGAAAGAGATTATGCTGGGAAGATTTAGCAATAAAATGAAACATATTCTAAGAATACGGTGGCTGGACACCATCAAAGCTGACTCCAGGCGACGCACAGAAAAACTCAGATAGTGCAAGATTGGAAGATGTGGAGAGACCTGATCCATAGAATCGACTGAATAGATATCATCATCATAATTTGCTGCCACAGGTTCAGTAGAGAAAGCGGAAGATACTCATAGCATCTTCCTTTGTATGGTTGTTTCAGTACTGCCTTCAAAATAAAGTGTGCATATATAGGTTTATGAGACCAAGCTGGACTGTGCAAAAAGTAAATAAAAATTCCAAGAGACAAAATCACAACATTAAACAGTGGGCTGACTATTATCAAGTGTTAAAAATATACAAGAATGCATATGGAAAACTTGGAATTCACTGCTACCATGCATTTTTAAATACATTCAAGGAGATGCTAGAACAAATTCACCTATTGCATTATTTATGTGATACTCTTGAGTTACCACTTGCAATCTGAATGTGCCAATGCCTTTTCCCTTTCTCCCTCAATCACAAAGGGAATTCTTACTGCTGCAAATGATGCGCAAATGGTTTGTGTGTTCATATGTGTATAGAATGGGAGAATGGAATATTACATAAATGGAAGCCTGCTCATGTTAAGATAGTCTTTATTTTTCTCCTCTTGTTTGTCCCTCTACAGTGGATTTAGGAAAAAAAAGTGCACAAGGACCTCAAGGGAAATAGGAATTGCTCTTTCTGGTTTGGTGGCACTAGAGGTATTAATTTTATTTTTACAAATTTAATGTATATTTGATCAGAAACCTTACAGAGTTTACTAATGCTTGTTTTGTGCTTTGAGTCAATTCTGGCTCTTGGTGGCTGCCTGGACTAGTCCCTGCAGGGTTTTTTTTGGCAAGTGTTTAGAAATGTCTTGCCATTGCCTCCTTCTTAGGGCTGGGAAAGAGTGACTAGTCCAAGGTCACCCAGCTGGTTTTGTGCCTAAGACAGGACTAGAACTCATAGTATCCCAGTTTCTAGCCTGGTGCCTTAACCATGGACTTGTCTCTCAATTATAACTATTCAGAAACCTTACAGAGTTTAGTAGTGTTTATTTCCTGAAGTGGTTGAAAATGGATAAAAGACTAAAATTCTCTAAAAGACTGAACTATTACGCTGGAGAAGAAACAGGAAAAACAATGCTTTGTTGTAATGCATCAAGGCAGCATTTCTAATAAAACTTGATCAATACAGGTAGTCCTCAACTTACAACAGTTCATTTAGTGACGGTTTAAAGTTACAACATCACTGAGAAAAGTGACTTAAGTTATGACTATTTTTCACACTTACGACCACTGCAGCATCCTCATGGTCACACAATCGAAATTCAGATGCCTGGCAACTGACTCATATTTATGACGGTTGCAGTGTCCTGGGATCATATGATCACCTTTTGTGACCTGACAACATTCTGACAAACAAAGTTAATGGGCAAACCAGATTCACTGGATGTTACTAACTTAACAGTTGCAATGATTCACTTAGCAACAGTGGCAGGAAAGATTGTAAAATGGGACAGAACTCACTTAACAAAAGTCTCAATAACATAAATTTTGGGCTGTATTGTGGTTGTAAGTTGATGACTACCTGTATTACTTTTCCATATGAAAGTAACTACTGTGTTTCAATGCATTAATTGTCTCTTGTAACAAAAGAGAAAGGTTTAAAAAAGCTGCAAATATTTTGATACAATCCTATGTCTTCCAAAATTGGGAATGACCTTGAATAAAAGTGCAGTGCCATTTTTTCACTCTACGTGAGCATTCCAAGAAGAACTTCAAGTTTGCTTATAAGCTCATCATTTGAATGCTTTCCTCATCACAGGAACTGGCAACAAGGTGGATTCAGAGATGGTAGGAAGGTAAGAGAGAAAAATACTTGGAAAGAAAAATCCTGACATTAGTAGAGATTTGAAGGCAAAACTCAGTATTTGCTTTGGTTAACTTTATGATGGTGTTGATACAAGAGGTAAGGAAATTGATAACAATACAAACTTTCAAAGACCAAGATGAAAAAAAACCTTGTGATTATTCTGTACAATTACTTAATGTCCAGAGACATCCTGTAGAGATGGGACTTTTCTGAAAAGGAGGAATGGGATGATTATTACCAAAATTTACAGCTATGGATTCTAGAGGCTTCAAAAAACTGAACTATAGAAAAAGTACCTTAATTTCCACAAAATGCATGTTAAGATTGGTTAAGGTGTAGAATGGTCAGGTTGTCTTTTTCTAAGTCTATTTTGAAATTATTGTTAAAAGTCAGAACAATTTTTATATGAGAAGTAACTCACAAAGTAGAGATACATGTTTATTTGTGACACCATTTAAGAAAACTAGATTGAAAAATGTTACACATTACTGAACACTAGAAGGCAGTATGCAACGTGCTTTGTTCTTATTGGGACTCATCAGGTTCAGATAGCCAATAAGGATGAAACTGATGATACACTACCTTTCGGGGGTCAATAATGTACAAAATCACAACATATGATTGTCCACGTTCCCCCCCAAAGAGTGGTAAAATTACAGAACTTCTAGCATGACACAAGATAACAGCTCTATCTCTCTAGCTTAAAACTCAAATAAAAAAGGTACATATCACTCATAGATCAAGAGTTGAAATTTCTGATTTAGAATATTGCATTTTTCCCTCCCAGAGACCCTAATCCTATGGCAAAATACTTCCATTTGCGAACTTCGTCTTGTAACAAAGCCAGATATGATGTATCAAGTCATATCTGACGTATCAAGTTCAGGTTCAGATATCCTAGTGTGAGCCACGAAGCTGGACTTCAGGTTGGTCATAAGTCTGAAATCCCAAAGACTTCAATCCTGATTCTTTAGCCTATCAAACCTACAGGCTAATAATGCAAAGCAAAAACCTCTTGCCAAGATGGAAATCACTGGCGAAGAGGGAGCACAAGCAGAACAAACGAAAGGATTGAGTTGTAAGCATCTACCTCTGGCAGGAAGCAGTGGACAAATCCATTTGAGCAAAAATATTGAAAGGGTCATTTGACCACATACTGTGCACTTTTAGAAAAAGTCAGATACTGAAGCTTGAGATCTTGGTGTCTAGAATACTTAGACCTAACAATACTTTGCTCTTTACATTATCAAAGGGTCTTCAACTGTGCATTTTGCTTGTTATTCCCACTAGATAGAAAATAGAAACGGCAGTACTAAATAGTTCTCAAAAAAAAAAACCTTAGATTCATAAACATAGCTTCTTTTAGCATAGGATGGAAAAAGCTGTTTATCCCTGCATTGCCTTGATACTCAATTTCAACTTAGGTTTCCAGCATGTCTTTCACAGTAAGAAACCAGCTGACTGCCAAAAGAAAAGTATCCTCATATGACAGTTTAAAGTATGCCAACTGTGACCATCGAAAGTTCTTTGGAGTTGGGTAGCTGACAAACAAATAAACAAGAGTAACATCAAACAATAGGCAAACGAAGAGTGGAAGTGGCGAATACTCAGATGATAGAGGAAGGCAAACTCTGCTTGCATCAACATGCAACAACCCCCAAATGCATTCCATTTTTTTTTTGCTCTGTCCGAGGTATGAATCCAAGATTACATTTAAAATGAAAACAGAAAAGCCTCCAGTAAAACATGATGTGACTGCCTTACCTGATCACTAACAACATTTTTATATTGTATTCTATTAGAAAAAAGAAGTAGAAAAAAAAGAGAACAGGGGATCTGGGAATGATAGTTGTCATGCAATTTCTCTCTAACCTAATTCCTCTGATTCTCCACTGCAAGGAAAGATTTTCAAGCGTGCAAAAGTGCTGCATTTTCATTGTAGGGTGGGGAGAAAGGGAGAGAAGAAGCGACCCCTGCAGTATCTTTTTTGCTTCAGTTTCCTGTTCTGTGGTAGCTTAGGATGGAAGGGAGAAAAAAAAAAGGTGTGGGGGGGAAGGAAGCAAAAAAAAGGATGCATTATCTTTACAGGATGGCTCCATCTACTGGTAAAATAAATACATATTTACCAATGAAGGAGAATATTTCTAGCTCAGAGCTGAAATAAGGGGTCCTTGGAGTTCCCTGAGTTTGGTGCTTCCTAAGCTTGGAAAGAACACTGATGATGTTACCTAGTTTGAGTAATGAAATGTCTGCAAGAAAACAACCAGTCTCAGAGAGCACCAAGGACCCTTCATGCATATGTACACTAAGTGCTAAATATTTATTTAGTGATTTTATTTGTGAGAGCCTCTTCAGCAGGGGGAAAAACGTCAAATAGCCAAAAGCTAAATTCAGGTACATAGAAGAAGAGGCCAAACTCTGATGATAACAAACGAGCATTTCCCAGAACCTTTACATTTCTCTTTTCAGTTGTTTCCCTCTTCATTTTCAAGAGTTTTTTTTTTTAAACTCTCCTGGATTGTTTTCATATTCATTATTTTGGTGAAGTTAGAAACCACTAAATAGCCCTGTTCACATTAAGACGCAAAACAGTTTTCTTTCCATCATTTCCTACAGCGCTACTGGCTTGGAACGGAAGGAAATTTATCCACGCAGCATAAATTACAAGTGCCAAGTCTGTGCAAATCATTCAATGAGACATTTTGCTTATGAGAAAACTTCTCTCTGAATCTTGTCTTTGAAGCCACAAAGCAGCTGGAATGACTGGTTGAAATGTCTTCTGGACATGCACACATATGCTTAGAAGGGCTTAGTTTTCAGGCAATGACTATTTATTTGGGGATTTCAAGGTACAGATTCAGAAGAGCAATTCACTGAATGATTTGCACAGAAGTACAAGATGCTAGGAGAAGGGCCTAATGCTGGGAAAGATTGAGGGCAATAGAAGAAGGGGATGACAGAGAATGAGGTGGCTGGATGGAGTCACTGAAGCAGTAGGCGTGAACTTAAATGGACTCCAGAAGATGGTAGAGGACAGGAAGGGCGGGAGGAATGTTGTCCATGGGGTCGCGATGGGTCGGACACGACTTCACAATTAACAACAACAACAAGATGCTACTTTTTCTGGATAGTTGAGGGGTCTCTACATCTGAGAACAAAAATTGTGAACAATGAAAATACTGTCTAGCAGTTTTAAAGCTACAGAAACTACAGAATGCTTCTGTAAGCATTGAAGAGGGTCATGGGTAACTGGGAGGCTTAACTTTCATTTTTCACCCCAGAAAATATTGATGAAGATTGGTTGATTATTGTCTCAGGAACACAATCATGCTTTGAAAAATCTGTATGTGAGAAAAAAAGCATGTGAGGTGCTATGGAGATCTTCAAGGCCTTGCAGTTGCTTGTTTATGCTTATTATCCATTGGTAAACAAAGAAATTATTGAAATAAAAACAAGTTGAAGCAATGTTGTAGAACTAGAGATATTTAAATAGTCCAACCTATGCTATTTTACTGTAGTATCTAAAGGGACATTTGTAGCACTTGCATCTTACTCTTGCTTGATCAGTACTCTGGATATACTGACCACATTTATTTCTTCATTTTTATTTAAAAGATTTGTATCTTAGACTCACAGTTCCGGGTTGCTCACACAGGGGAACAGTTTTCTGGGAGATTAAGAGGCGAGGTCTGCCAGATCTCAAGGGGAAGGATATGCTATAAACCAGGGATTGCTATGGAAAAGGCACACTTCCTAGGTGCAGCAAGATGGCAACATTTAAGAGAAAGGGCCTGGAGCATCCTTACCTTATCCAATCTGATGGAAAGAGCAGATAACCTCAAGAAGGGAGGAGGAAATCCTAGCCTTGTGCTATGTATGATTTAGGTATGATTTTACTTTTTTCAGATTTCAAATTCTGTACTACCTGGTACTTGGTTTGTAGCAAAATATTATGTAGCAGCAGTGAAAATGAAGCAACAACTGGCGCACGGGGTCTGCAGCTATAAATTTCCATATACTTGCTGACCACCTTGATGTTATGTAAAGTTTTGTTTCCTTTTATTATTTTGATTTATGAGAAAACTAAAGTGCATCACAAATTCACATTGTGATGCAAAACATTAGTGTTGCAAAGAAACCTAAATTCTTTTGTTGGAATTTATGGCCAATGAATTTATGGACAATGCATGGTAGATTGATTTTGTATATTGTAGCAAGATTATTTTATGCACTAAGATGGAAGAATAATGAAATCCCCACAATGGAAAAATGATTGCGAAAATGTCAGAATTTGTAGGAATGGCAAAACCAAACTGTTTAGTCAGAGAAAAAGCAACAATGTTTTTTTTTGTGGGGGGCGAAAGACTGGAAACCTTATATAGACTTTTTGCTGAAAGAAGAAGGAAATGGTGATGATTTATGAATCTGAAGATTAAGAACGACAAATGAGGGGCAGAAGGGACTTGATTGACATCTAAGAGGGAAGGTGAGTAAGACTGTAATTATCTGTTGAAAAGGTCAGAATTCATTCACATATTCTTTAACTTTGTATATATATATGTCAGCCTTCCCAAGTAGACCAGAGGAAACCCAGCCAGATTCTACTTTATTGTGAAGTCATATTATGAGAGTCTTGCAAGTCTGATGGAACAAATCTCCCTCTGTCCCTTTTACAGCCTGGGAAGTTAGGGGGGATCCTTTCTGAGTTCTGTTCTCTGCCCCTTATGCAGCTGTAGGCTCCCCATCCCTCCTTATCTGATTGCTCCCTGGGCAGCATCTCTTCTCCCCATCTTCCAAGGTCATTCCCACAAACCATCACAATGTGTACCAGCTCCTTTCCATGAACATACAACCCATAGCTGGATTAGACAGAATTACCCTCTGCTGAAGGCACAAAAAATGTAAATGCATGGAGATGGAGGGAGGCGCTTAATGTACTTAGAAACGTAATTTCCATTGATACCTGGCTAGAAAATTCAAGAAAGCAATCCTACGTTACCATGAGTGAGTTACTGGATCAAGATAAGAAATTACTAACGTGTAATTGCAAAAAAAGATCGATTACCACACATACCGATGAAAAATAATAATTGGGATGATTGGAGATACGGCCTTAAAATGCAGTAAATATCATTAATGAAGTACCTAAATATAAATCAAGAACTAACGCCAATGGATTGATTAGGGAAATCAGAATTTTATTTTCTGAGGATGGAATAAGAAGTAGCTAATGTTTTAGAGGTACATATGGAATATATTTTCTTTGGTGAGCAAAACAGAACCTAATATAGGATGACTATCTGAATGCAGGATTAATTTGGCCAAATCATTTGCCCTCTTGGGATTAATTTTGCTTCCTATTAACAATGCTCATTGTTTCTGGAGATGACTTTATGCGTTGCTTCCCTGAAAAGGACATTCAACAGAATAAGTGTTAATAATTTGTTCAATCATAGACTGCCTTCTTGGCAAGAAATGGTATACTTTCTGCTTTCTTTTCATATTGTTTCATCCCCCATGGCCATAAGTTAGGTCTCCCTGAAAAAAACCTGGGCTTGGCACCTCTAAAGCTATTTGTGGGTGGGGCAATGAGTGTGAGAAGCTCTGGCCCCCATAAGATATGATGAATACTATGAAGTGGCATCTGGAGGCCTTTTCCTTGTGCATTTACTGAATACCTGTGCACTGAGGCAGAGAGATGGAAGCCTAGTACTAAGGTTGATTTTCATGAAGAAAACTCTGTTATGTTAGCTATGTTTATTGTATGATTCTCAATATATAACTTGACCCCCCCTCCCCCATCAAATTGAATTTTAGCGTAAGGCTCATGACTTAAATTGAGAATTCCTAAGAATAATTTCGAGAACATGATTGTCCCACACAACCTTGGAATACTGCATCCAGTTTTGGTCACCACGATGTAAAAAAGATGTTGAGACTCTAGAAAGAGTAAAGAGAAGAGCAACAAAGATGATTAGGGGACTGGAGGCTAAAACATAAAAGGAACGGTTGCTGGAATTGGGTATGTCTAGTTTAATGAAGAGAAGGACGAGGGGGGACATGATAGCAGTGTTCCAATATCTCAGGGGTTGCCACAAAGAAGAGGGAGTCAAGCTATTCTCCAAAGCGCCTGAAGGCAGGACGAGAAGCAACGGGTGGAAACTAACCAAAGAGAGAAGCAACGTAGAACTAAGGAGAAACTTCCTGACAGTTAGAACAATTAACCAGTGGAACAACCTGCCTCCAGAAGCGGTGAATGCTCCAACACTGGAAGTTTTTAAGAAGAAACTGGACAGCCATTTGTCCGAAATGGTATAGGGTTTCCTGCCTGAGCAGGGGGTTGGACTAGATGACCTCCAAGATCCCTTCCAACTTTATCATCATCATCATCATCATCATCATCATCATCATCATCATCATCATTATTATTATTATTATTATTATTACCTGGATAGTATTTCATCATTTTGTCAGTAGATGGCACTGGACTTGTTATACCTAGTCGAAACCAGGCATTTCCTGTGGCTGTCTTCTTGTTAACAATTTTTGCAACAAAATTTTACATGCCTATGCTAGGTAGATGACTGTCAGACCATTGTAGAGAGAAAAAAAATGTGATCTTGGTAAAATTTTTAATTTCAAGACAGGTTATCCTTCCATATTTGTTAACAATTTGTACATTAAAAATACTTGCCTGGATCCTCTAAGTCTCTCTCTTTCTTTCTACGCACATACATACACTCACAAATGTACAGGTGTGCCAGTTAGTCTTGACTCCTGGCAATTGCTTGGACTAGTCCCTGCAGTTTTCTTGGCAACATTTTCAGAAGTGATTTGCTGTTCCCTTCTTCCCAGGGCAAAAAGAGAGTGACTGGGGGCCCCATAAGTGAGAAGGGGTCTGGTAGCATCTTTTTAAATTACCAAACATTATTACAAGGCCTAAGGTTTTATGAGCTGTAACTTAGCTTCATCAAAAGGTTTCAGGCAACCTTAGAAGAACTCAACAAATGCAAGAGGTTTTTTTTTTTTAACACATTACAATTGTTAGTTGATGAAGCCCTGTAATCTGTCTCACATGAAATCTGCATCTGAATAATCACTCTGTCCTTTCCTTTCTCCACCCACCCTAATTTAAATCCTATGCCAATTCAAGCTACTCTTGCATCTGATGAAGGGAGCTTATGCCTCTTAATAAAAATGTGTGAGTCAGAAAAGATGAATTTCATAATAAATGAAAAGATGCTACCAGATTCTTTTTGCCAGCCGAGACTAGTATGGCCTCCTTCTACAATAGAGGCCCCAAATTATCTTCATGCCTATGGCAGGGCTAAAACCGAAAGACTCTTGGTTTATAGTTTGGTGCCTTTGGGACATTTGATTGTGTCCTAAATGCTGGGGTGGGATGGCGATAATTACAGCAAGCCCTCAGAATTGGCTACATCAGAACAACTGTTTTGATAAGGATCCTATTTCCAGTTGTGGCTGTTTGAATTGAATTCCATGGACTAGTTTGGTACTATATAAAGAAGTCGGCCTCACAAGCTCCAGAGGAGATTACTGGTGCAATCATCTTCAGGTACTTTCATCCAGGCAAGCAAACTGGGAGGAATAAATCTGCCCCACCATACTGAAGAAGAGAGCACAGCAACTGGAAGCTGCTCCTCTCCTGGATGTCGGAAAGGGCAAGTGTCCATGGAATAATAAAAGGAGGACAAAATTGCCTTTCGCAGGTGCCAATTGCCCTTCAACATTGTCCCTGGGAAGGAGAATACTTTTAACTACTTTTATTTAATTCACTGCTGCCCCATTCATCTCTGCAAGCTATTTCTACTCCAAACCATTTCTGAAAGGGGATTCAACTACTCTGAACAGTTATAAGAAGAGCAATTCTTTTACATTGGCTGGCTAGAAATATAACAAGTCACAAACTATGGTTTAGAAACCACAATAGCCGAATTCAGGCAACATGCAAAGCCCCAAATCAAGCAATAAACTAACCATTTATGGCACAACATAATGTCCAGGCTCACTGCCATTAAATGCTCAAATCACAAATACCCAAGGCCGGCTTCTAGTTACTGCTGTGAAAATTCCAATGCAAATTTAAGCAGGCTTAGACAGAATTCATCTATGGAACACTATACAGGAGGTCTATTTTATGATAAAATATACCTTGGGAGGTAGAGTCATTCAGAATTAAAATATTACAATAACTTGCTTTTTACACAATTATATTTTAGCCAATTTCGGGGATTCTGATAACCAGCAATTGTACCGATTACTAGCATGTAGGAACTAGCATATAGACAACATGGCAAATCATACACTGTTGTGGAAGTTTGCCTACGGTAATAGCAAATACGCTTTCTTTGCCCATGAGCTAATGTCATAACTCCCTTCCAAGTGGAAATAGCTTGGAATCTGGAGGAATGGTACATGTATCAAGTATAGAATTAGAGACAGCAAACTAAGGGCCTCTCAAAAAATATTTGGTAAATCAATTAAATTTCACCTTCCCTTAGAAATGTTGTCAAACAATTAGTGATAGACTGGCATCATTGAACATTTGCATCCTCCTCCTTCTAAATATGTCATTTAGGAGAGGGGAGGAAGAGAGCTTCACTGTCAAATGCAACTTTTCCCAAAGAATGGATTCAAACTTCCACATTTGTCCTCCTGTACAAGTAAAGTTTTTGCAGTATGGTAACACGGAAAGTTCTTCCTATTTAGCACAAAGTGAGAGTGCCTAAGACAGAGCTTTTCAACCTTTTCACCCATTGTACCACTTTTAGGATATGGCAACATCCGAGTACCACCAGTCGCCTAGCAAGGTGTCAAAAACTTGACCAAAAAAAAAAAAAGGAAAAAAGTGATAAAGTACAAGTAGTCCTCGACTTACAACAGTTCGCTTAATGACTGTTTGAAGTTACAATGGCACTGAAAAAAGTGCCCCCCAAGCCACAGCCGAGCAAGACACCTGCCTGCCTGCCCGGCGGCGCTCTTCTTCCTGTCCGAGGTTTTCATTGTTGTGAGCATTTCTGTTGAGGATTGGCAGCAGAGGTGGGGTGGGGGTGTTTGGTTTTTATTCCCCCCTGTCTGCTGGGTGGTTGCAGCAGGTTTTGGTCACTTCACATGACCCTGGGACACCGTGACGTCATAAATATGGATCAGTTGCCAAGCATCTGAATGTAAATCACAAGACCCTGGAGATGCTGCAACATTCCAGCTGATCGGCGCTTCTTCTGGGCTCAGCAGAAGCGCCAGGATCAGCGCTGAGCTCCAGCTGGAGCCTGGCACTGATCTTGGTGCTTCCACTGAGCTCTGACAGCCCCGAAGAAGCGCCGATCAGCTGGAAAGCGCCACTGATCCTGGCACTTCTGGTGAGCCCTGACAGCCCTGCAGCTCCAGCCATCTCTTGCTCAGGCTTGTGAGGTGCTGCCACCGGTTCAGCTCATTCCCCTCCCCCGCTACCACTTTTCTAGGATGGTCGCGTACCACCTGCCAGGTGCCAATGTACCACAGATGGTACCCGTACCACTGGTTGAAAAGCCCTGGCCTAAGATGATCCTATGCTGCACTGTCCAAACAAGCGGAGGCAGCTCCAGCAGGCCATTAAATAGCAGTCAGAGTGCATCTCTTTAATTTCATTCAACCAATCAAAACTCTTTGATCTCTCTCATTACCAGATTAAGTTATTAATCCATCATAAAACAACAATGCTCTAAGATTTAAGAGGTACAAAAATAAATAGAAATAATGCCATGGTTTTAGACACACTGGTAAATGCAGTTACACATACACACACACACACACACACACACACACATCAGTATTTCACTAGTAGTAATTCTGATGTTGAACTTTTAAATGGGGGCAGAGATTTAGAGTTTATAAAGCTATTAAGATGTGAATCTCAGGTTAGCTGTCTTTTGTAAATTCAATACAAAGTTAGCCATGACTTCTTTAGGTCCAATTTATTTGGATGGTATCTAACTAATTTAGTCAGAAAATGATTTGCAAGAGAAAACAAATGTAAGAATAATGGGAATGTGAACTGGGAATAAAAAAGGGGAACAGAGAAATGGTCGCTGAGAGCACAATGTCTGATGACATTGTATTTTATTGTTTTCCCATTATGTGAGATGTTATTTGTTTCTAGATATAACAATACACATATACATATGTAACAATATTAGATGTCCTTTGCTTACAGTTCTGTTGAGTTGTTTGTCCCGAACTGCAGAAGCTTTTCACAAAACTCATCTATACAGGCCAATCCCAGATTTTAGCAATACTGAGTTTTTTTATAACTTCCTATGGGACATTTTGTAAGCATCTGCCCTCCTACTCCATTTACAGAGCTTTTACATGACCAAGATTACATTCTACAACTTGGTTTGCTTAGGAGGACACGAGGGCCATTACCAAAAAACATGCAATGACAATGGCCAGAAAGCAGCTTAACCCAATTCTATAAGAAAATCAGTCTTATTCAAACATTTTAAGTCAGGGGTCTTCAAACTTGGCCCTTTTATGACTTGTGGACTTCAACTCCCAGAATTCCTCAGCCAGGCACGCTGGCTGAGGAATTCTGGGAGTTGAAGTCCACAAGTCATAAAAGGGCCAAGTTTGAAGACCCCTGTTCTAAGTCATACTTTATAAACAAACAATAATTATCTGGGACTACAGAATGTGCTCAGTCATAAAACATAGTTCACAAGCCACAACGGCTAGGTCCACATTCTGCACTAAATAAAAACAAAGCATGTTTCAAACACGATGTATGTTGTACAACGAAATCAAATTATGGACAATGTTCCCAAAACTGCTTTCATTCCTTGTTTAAACTTTGCAGTGAGTCTCACAAATGTTCCGAGCACCTCTTTATATAATCATTCAAGCTTCAATGAGATACAGCATAGGTTAATATATATCTCAGCTATGGTTTATTTTAATCATGTCTTACTAATATGGAATGGCTGGTTTAGATATTTAAGCCATAAACTATAATTAACCAATTCAACATGCTTAGTCAAAGCCAATGAAATGGCATTCTGGCTTAGCATGATAAGTGAACTCAACCAATAATCCTGCTTCACAATTACATTGAATTAATGTTATTTGTGGAGTGTTAATAAAAAGGTTCAATGGGAATTATATTACTTGTCTGAACCTAGTGCCCTCTAGAGGTTTCTACACTATAACACCCATCATTCCCTTCTCCATGTTGTCTAGAGATGAAGGCAGTTTACCTCAGTTATCCTACTAAACTCCATGAGACTTGCTTCCAACTACACAAATATAGAATTGCATTGTCATTCTGTCTTTACACCTACTATCCTATGCTTATTTGTTTAGGAGAACATTCTAAGCAGATCTGTGAATTCACATCATAACGATGAACAGAAATATGTCAGTTTGAATGGAACTGAATCAACACCCACAACTTTCTGTAAAATACACACATTCTTTTCAGTTACCAATGCAGAAAAATATACTACATACCCTCCTAATGGAGGAAAAAAAACTGTAGATCTAAACAATCCTTAAGGTTACAATCTTATATTCAGAAACAAAGTTCACTGAAACAAACAGGACCTATTTCTATTAAATAAACCTGGACATAGGTTTTAAACTATAAAAATTGTTACCCTGAGGACTAAAACATATAACTTCATAATAGTACAAAATGTCTTCTTCTTTTATCCAGAATTCTCTAGTCTCTCCAGATATGGCATTTTTTAAAGAAAAACTTTTCAGTGATATTTCTAACTACCATAAATTGATCTTTTAAACATCACATCTTGTATAATTCTTCAAAACGTAAATTACAAGACTTTAAGGCTGGAATTCACTGTACAGCCCATCTCCTGTGCATTAAACCTGTATATAAATAGCAGCAATTAAAAAGCTATCACGTCTCACCACCTCTCATCAAGTACAGCATTCGTTAAAGTCCACAATAATGTTCACCCCAATGATAATAAGAAAATGAGAATCAGGCTACTTACCCCTTAGATGTGAATGAATAACAGAGCTGAAAACATTCACTGCTTGTTTGGACCAAAGAGAGAGAAATGAAAGGCACAAGCAACATCCTGCAGCTAAATAAGGACAGCCCTTCCTATCTCTTGTGTGTTAGAGATGCTTCACTGCTTAAAGAAGAAAAAAAAAAAAAGCAGCATGTGTGAATACTGCGTTCCAGAATGCAACAACCAGCTGGCAATTTAATGAGTTAGTGTGCTGACTGAATAAATACATTGCCCACCCCCACCCTGATAGCTTTTAATTTAAATTCTCTCTCTCTCTCTCTCTCTCTTTCTCACACACACAAATGCCCACTCACCCAAAACACATCTGTATATGCACGCTTTTAAAACAGCAACCTTAACTGTGCTTTCCGTCGCGCTCAAGACTAGCCCCCCCCCCTGTGCCACTGTCCAAGGTCCCGCAGAAATCTCCCCAGCTTTAGGGCACGTTCAAAGCAATCATGCTGCCTCATTAAGCAGCAGTTCTCTGACAAACCTAGCTCTCGGGCTTGCGATTCCATTCACAAGGCTGCTGCATCACAACTATTCTCCCTATTGCTGGAGGCCTATTCTGATGCAGCTCATATCGGAGTTCTCGATCCCTCTCTTCCTGTCAATGCTGCAGTAAACTGAAACAATAGGAGCCTCTTAGGGAATCAGTATTTTCCTCTCCACAGCCTGCTTGAACAGAGTTCAGCATATTGCCTAAACCGCTGTACCTGCACAAATAATCATCTACCACAACCATCACCAAAGGAGCTTTGTCTAGACTCTGCAGTCACTGTAGAATTTTGTCTGCAGTATAATTCATATATATATATATATGTTTTTCAAAATTTGGAATGCTAACAAAGAATTAAGGGAGTACTGAGATAGCTATTTCTAACCTTGTTTGGTTTTCATCAGTCAGACATACCCTTCCGAGATTCGAACCTATATAATAGTGAAGATCTTCCTCCAGGGCTTTTTAAAAACAACACACAGAAGCCCAGATAAACAGGTCTCTCGTGAAAGGAGGATAGCTTCTACTTCCATATATATAAATCCCAAGCAATGCAAAAAGTCACAGTGAATAGCCCTTTTCATGAATATTTCTCCACACTCACAGCATACCAGGAAGGAAATGGAACTGCTTAATTGCTTAATCCATCTAATCAACAGAAATTCTCCCGCAGTCAGAGAAGATGTTTGCTAAGCAAATATCTGATATATTACCGATTCATTTGCAGACTGTTTCAAAGCTAAAACCTAGTAAAAAAATATGCTATCCAAGCAAAGAAAGCTGAACGTATTTTTCTCTCCTAATAATTCCCCCATCCACCCCCGCTCTCTTCATCGTACCGCATGACTGTAGGGAGGGGGAATCTCTCCGCAAAGTATTAAAACATGCAATTAAAAATATTACCTAAGTAGATGTAGCAAAAGGTCATAATCCAACTTCCATGCTCCCATGAAGCATTAGGCTGAAGCCGGAGCTTGTTCAGGTCAGTAGAGTCTCTCTCTCTCTTTCTCTCCTATACTTGACCTAGACTGCCTTACATAATGAGGAGTCAGAACTGAATCTGGAATGTCATCCCTGGCAGGAAGAGCAAAACGCTGGCAAGCAGGTGGGCTGGTTTGTAGGAAGAAAGGAAGTCTCTTCCTTTCTTTTCTTCCTGGACTGCTCTGGGAAAAGCAAGCTTAGCGCTGAGAAAAGCTGATGTCCTTCTTCCCCTGGAAGGAATAGCCAGACTAGAGAGGAGCGTTAGAGAAGCGTGACAGTCAGCAAAAGCTAACCTAACACAATTCCTGCTATCATGCTACAGGACTGCATAGCAGCAGCTAGTGTGAGCTACAGCGAGGCAAAATAAGGAGAGAGGCATGCTTTGCCTGGGTGTCTCGTGCTGGAGAGCGGAAGGCAGAGGAAGAGGAACTGAAGGTCAGATTCTCTAAAATGAATTTTCTAAAGGGATGTTTAAGTCAGCAAATGAGTCATTGAACATAGGTAAATGTGTCGCTGCTTAGAGGAAAACCCTTCGGGTCAGCTTCTGTGGTTCAAAGACCGGGTCACATTTTCAGCTTAAAGGTATTTGATACATCTGGAGGTCAGTGTAGACTAAATGTGCAGACTGGACTCGCTAGAATTTCTTTTCATTTGGGTTAGCTAGAATTTTAGTGCGTTGTTTTCTAGAGATTATAATCTCAGAATTCCTTGGATGGTTATTTGGCTGAGAAATGTACCAAGTGCAAGTAAAAGCGAACAGTAATGCTTGGTTTGGATGTTTTGAATTGAGATGTATGCAGAATTCTGTTACTGGGTAATCTTAAAGACTTTTATGAATTACTGTGTAATTGTTCAATTTCTTTCTCCTCCCTCAAAGTACTTTTTAATTTTTTAGAAAATGATGGGGAAGAAAAAATAACTCTCGAACAAAGTGAATATATTTTAAAATTCTTAACTGAATTATTGTATAAGTTGATTATGACTTTACAGTGTATTAAATGATGTTGATAGTATTATCAAACTTTAAGACAGGTAATCAGTCATCTACAATTCAGATGAATTATCCTGGACAATTCAAAATAGATCTTCCCCTCTTCTTCTTGTTATAGGTATAGGTAAGTTTCTTTTTAAGGAGGAGGATCAATCAATTAACCATAATGGTAATTAACACCACCACGAGTGTCAGTAATGAATGGAATGTTCTATCATGAATTTAATCCATTCAGACCATTTATTCTATTAACTATCACAATTATCTGGAAAATAGGAATCTCATAATAGGTGTGAAGAAAAAACTTTTTTTGTTTTGGTAAACAGGACTTGGTCCCTTTGATAGTTTGATCTTACGTGATAGTACTTTGTACATAAAAATTAATAGAAAGAGTAATGTATATCCATTCACACTCTCTCCAAAAAAGATTCTCTTTTTAATCCATCTATCCATCCTTCTCTTAAACCCTTTCTCTTGCAGTTCTTTGAGATTTACCTATGCTTTGCAGAATTAAGGCTATTCATTTTGATTGGGAGAAATCAGAAATATATGATATTCTAGTTTTGCTTGCACCATGTAAATATTATATGACTCTACCTGATTTGGCAGCGGGAGGTGGTGTAGTGTCGTTCCTTTCCTATTGCTAATGTTTCTTTCAAATGCTAATTTCCCCCTTTGCCTGTTGCAGCAAACCATAGAGATGATCTCAACTAAAACTGTATTCCTATTATGGTCCTAAGGTCTGTGTAATTATGTCAATTAGGTCTCACCTGCATATTCCTTTTCTTCACAATCATTATCTACTAAGATAATGATTCCTTCAAATCTCTGATTAAGGATTGTGTTTTTCTGAAAAACTTTGGCAAAGTTATTTTGTCCTGTTGCAAGGAAGCTTCAGTTGCTGTAACTGTATTGAATGTGTGTAGATTTCTCTGTCTGGCTCCAGATATTCTGTCCCTCTCTTTCACATTGCTTAGAAGCATTTCTGAAGAGTCAGTAACACAGGACTAGGACAAGAGGTGAAAATGGAAGTTGAACACTGGGCGCTATCTAACAAAATGAAATTCAATGGTGAAAAAAGTAAGGTTCTACATTTAGGCAAGAAAAACCAAATGCACAGGTATAGTATAGGGGGTACCTTGCTCAATAGTAGTAACTGTGAGAGGGACCTCGGAGTCCTAGTGGACAATCACTTAAATATGAGCCAGCAGTGTGCTGCAGCTGCCAAAAAAGCCAACACAGTGTTGGGCTGCATTAACAGAGGGATAGAATCAAGATCACGTGAAGTATTAATAGCACTTTACAATGCCTTGGCAAGGCCACACTTGGAATACTGCATCCAGTTTTGGTCACCACGATGTATAAAAGATGTTGAGACTCTAGAAAGTACAGAGAAGAGCAACAAAGATGATTAGGGGACTGGAGGCTAAAGCATATAAGGAACGGTTGCTGGAATTGGGTATGTCTAGTTTAATGAAGAGAAGGACGAGGGGGGACATGATAGCAGTGTTCCAATAACTCAGGAGCTGCCACAAAGAAGAGGGAGTCAAGCTATTCTCCAAAGCGCCTGAAGGCAGGATAAGAAGCAACGGATGGAAACTAATCAAGGAGAGAAGCAACCTAGAACTAAGGAGAAACTTCCTGACAGTTAGAACAATTAACCAGTGGAACAACCTGCCTCCCGAAGTGGTAAATGCTCCAACACTGGAAGTTTTTAAGAAGAGACTGGACAGCCATTTGTCTGAAATGGTATAGGGTTTCCTGCCTGAGCAGGGGGTTGGACTAGATGACCTCCAAGGTCCCTTCCAACTTTTTATTATTATTATTATTATTATTATTATTATTATTATTATTATTATTATTATTATTATTAGTAGTAGTAGTAGTAGTAGTAGTAGTAGTAGTAGTAGTATATCAGTGGAGAAATCCCACACAAATCCATCTGCGTATATATTCACACAGCCTATACAGGTAGTCCTTGACTTACAACAGTTCGTTTAGTGACTGTTCAAAGTTACAACAGTACTGAAAAAAGTGACTAATGACCATTTTTCACACTTAAGGCTGTTGCAGCATCCCCATGGTCACGCGATCAAAATTTGGATGCTTGGCAACTGGTTCATATTTATGACGGTTGCAGTGACCCGGGGTCATGGGATCACCTTTTGTGACCTTCTGACAAGCAAAGTCAATGGGGAAGCCAGATTCACTTAACAACCATGTTACTAATTTAACAACTGCAGTGATTCACTTAATAAATGTTGTAAGGTCATAAAATGGGGCAAAATTCACTTAGCAAGTGCCTCACTTAGCAACAGACATTTTGAGCTCAATTGTGGTTGTGTATCAAGAGCTACCTCTTCTCGACTTATGGCCACAGCTGAGCCTCTCTTGATAAAACAGAAGTTCTCCTCTACATATTGTTTTTGATAGACAAACACTCATGGTAATTTTTGTTGTTATTTCAGGAGAAGGACCAGAGAGAGCACAAAGCAGGACAAATAGAAACTGCTGACCATCTTTTAGCCCTCCCACTTTCCACAGGTAAATCTCCAAGTGTAGGAACAGGAGGATGGCTGAGTAGGTGAGCAGGGGACTTGGCTGAGGCTTTGTGAAATGGAGAACACTGTATTCAGGTAGTCCTCAACTTACAACCATTCATTTAGTGACCATTCAGTTACAACGGCACTGAAAAAAGTGACTTATGATTGTTTTTCACATGACCATTGCAGCATCCCTCATGGTCACGTGATCAAAATTCAGATGTTTGGCAACTGACTCATATTTATGACGGTTGCAGTGTCCCGGGGTCATGTGATCACCTTTTGTGACCTTCGGACAAGCAAAGTCAATGGGGAAGGCAGATTCACCGCCGTGTTATTAACTTAACAACTGCAACGATTCACTTAACAACCGTGGCAAGAAAGATCATAAAATGGGGCAAAACTCACTTAAGAACTCTCTCGCTTAGCAACAAAATTTTTGGACTCAATTGTGGTTGCAAGCCGAGGACTACCTGTAATACCAGTTGATCTCAACTAGGAAGGGAACATAAGCATGAGAAATTCATCCCATTCCAAATGTTGCCAAGAATCTTAGAGATTTTTGCAGATTTGGTGAAAAACTTCGGGAAACTTTTATAGGCATATAGAGCTGAACATGCTTATGAAGCACCCACATTTCCAAACCCTAGTTTTGAACATTGTAAACACATTTAATTAAATACTCCATGATTTCTTTTAGGAATTTGCTACTAAATAAATGAAGAACTTTAAAGTATGTCAGAATCTTGGAGACAAGATTTCTTTACCCATTGCTGCTCCTTCTAATGTACTGTAATTCTACATCTGCTGAAGACACACGTCTGCTCTGAAGGTTGTATGACTGAATCCTCAATTGCTTTCAACAAGTGATTTGCCAGTGACTGCCTAATCATTTGCTTTTGGTGCAGTAGCTACCACTCATTACTTATTCTTAATCTGTGATTTGCTTTTCTTCCAGACAACCAAGCAACTATTTATTTATTTATTTTATTTATTTTATTAAATTTATATCCCGCCCTTCTCCTTACGGACTCAGGGCGGCTAACAATCTAGTAAAAATACACAGATACATTACAAGATTAAAATTAATTAAAAAGGAAATATTTAACTGTGATCTAATTAAAATATAATGATCTATGAATATTAGTGTGTGTGGGGGGGATATGTTTTCCTCCCCTAGGTTGTGCAGATCACAATGGGGGTTTAGAGCAGAAAGAGAGAGAGAGAAAAAAAGCAACAGAGTTGGAGAAAGGCCAGCTTCTTTCTTTGTAAGACAGTCTATTCCTGTTCTAGTAGGACTTGTGTTTCAGACGCCAAGAGAGGTAATGCAAAACTTGCTGCAGAAATTAGTATGGGGATGAAACTATGGGGTGTATTTTCTCTCTTCTATTTATTTAACTTACTTACATGCACCCAATAGTGTTTTATGCGGCTCTGTCTTTACTGTCAAGCAGGTTTCATAGCTGCAACGTTCCCATGGAACAACAACAACAAAAATTATGACCCTGGGTTATCCCAATTCTCTATTATACTCTACAGAACATTCTTTACATTGTGCCATGTTCTAAAACAATAGGTATCCATTCATGCTCGCAAACAAATGGACTATCTTTATTTATTTATTTATTTATTTATTTGATTTGTATCCCGCCCTTCTCCTTACCGGACTCAGGGCGGCTGACAGCCTTATAAAACCAATATTACAGTAGATACCAATTTAAAACCAGATTAAAAGGAAATATTTGCAATGGCCTAATAATTAAAATTTCCCTTAAAAACCCTACTAAAATTCCCTAGGCCAATCCCGCTTGTTGGAAAAGCCATGTCTTTAGGGCGCGGCGGAAGGAGGGGAGATCCGGGATCACCCGGATCTCTGGGGGTAGTTCGTTCCAGAGGGTGGGGGCTCCCACCGAGAAGGCCCTCCCCCTGGGGGTCGCCAGCCGGCACTGTCTGGCTAACGGCACCCTGAGGAGACCCACTCTGTGGGAGCGTACCGGCCGATGGGAGGTAATCTGCGGCAGAAGGCGGTCTCGGAGATATCCAGGTCCGATGCCATGGAGCGCTTTGAAGATGATGACCAACACCTTGAAGCGCACCCGGAAGGCCACCGGCAACCAAGAATAGCATACATATAATGAAATGGGGTTCAATTCAGATCACCAATACATGTACCTTAGCTAAGAATCGGCATCTCATTTAGTATTATTAATAAAATAAGAGAGGGGAAGCTCCAGTGGGAAAGTTACAATCACTCCAGGTATGGAAAAACATATAGTACAGCTGCATGTCAATGTATGCATGGGTAATAGGATTCTCTGCTGAATAAGAGGATCATCCTGAATAAGATTTTGATTTTATGAGCAGGACGGATTGTTTCAGTTAAGTTTTAAAAAAAAGAATTCCTCTTTCCCTTTGCGTGCACCAAGTCCAGTTATTGCTACCCGAAATAAAAAGGAGCCCAGACTGCAAATGATGAGAAATATACCTGTCCACCAAAGTAGATATTGTTAATCTAGATGGGCCAATCAATAGCAGTTTTGTATATTCTGACAAACAGATGCATTATACCGCACATGCTTTGTATGCTAAAGGCTTTGGTGTCTCCAGGCAAATCATCTCTTCAGAAAACTACTTTCAGACAAAATAGACAGGATCATAAATATCCAGGTTCTTCTTGGAATCTTTGTCCTTGATACATTGCTTCTTTTTTTTTTTTTATTGAAAATTTTTAAAATTTTTACAATATAACTCCCCCCCTCCCTCATACCCCACCCTT
>NW_015388054.1:118836-121309 GCF_001527695.2 Protobothrops mucrosquamatus | reverse complement strand
CCAAGCAATGTCGGCTGGCGACCCCCAGGGGGAGGGCCTTCTCTGTGGGTGCCCCTGCCCTCTGGAACGAACTACCCCCCGAGATCCGGACGATTCCGGATCTCCTTACTTTCCGCCGCGCCCTCAAGACATGGCTTTTCCAACAAGCGGGCCTGGCCTAGGGAGGATTTTAAATTGGGTTTTTTAGGAAATTTTAATATCACAACTCTAAAATATTTGGTTTTAATTTGGTTTTATTAGGCGGGGATTATGGGTATGTTTTGTTTTAAATATGTTGTGAGCCGCCCTGAGTCCCGTTGGGAGAAGGGCGGGATATAAATCAAATAAAATGAAAAAATGAAAAAATGAAAAAAACAGATTTACTGACTTGTGTTCCAGAGGACAAAGTGTTATTTGATCAAAAGGGATGAGGATGAAATCACACAGTACTGCTGTCTTTTTCAAATCATACTTGCTTGCTACATCATTTATAAGAAGAGAACAAAGCTTTGGCGGCAGTCCTTAAACCACTGAACTGTCCCTTTAGTTTCTGTCTTTCCAAGTCTGAGCAAATGAGTTAAGAAGATTGTGGGAATCTTAATAGGTTGATAAATGTATATGCAGAAACCCTGGAAATCAATTACAAAAATGAAAACTAATACAAACTACACTCAGAGAGAGAAAGAAAGTTAAAAAAAAGAGCAAATAAAGAAAAGGAAAGAAAAGCAAAAAGAAAAGATATGTATAAAGAAGTGTCTTCCAGTCTCCATCACAAGTATAAACAAGTTTGGTAACTTTTCACCTTTTATAAAGTTACAAACAGGTATCTCTTCTTCCCATAATCCATTCCTTATAAGTAAATCCATAAGACATCAATTTTAATTATCAAATCTGGTGTCAACAAAAAATCCATAAAAGTTGCCAGAATTTCATATAAACATGTCTTATTTTAACCTTGATCAAATAAACCAACTTTATACCTCTTCATTTTATCTCTTAAGAATTTTAATGTGTACATTCAAATATTATTGTAGGATTTAATCTCTCTTCAATTCTTCTTTGTGCCATCGCATAGGCTTCTTCAAGCTTTTAACAAGCTTCTTTTTAAAATCTATTAAAAACATTGTCCAATCATGGTTTATCATTTGCACTTCCCCTTTACTTTTTAAAACCTCAGCTAGCTTCTTTCGTATATCCAGTAAACAGTCTTTATTTGAGTGATTCTCTTAACCTGCCACTTGTATTTCTACTTTTAAAAAACCCTTCTTTGTATTGCAATCCACTATTTTTAAAAAATTCAATACAGGTAGTCCTCGACTTACAATAGATTATTTAGTGACTGTTCAAAGTTATAGCAGTACTGACAAAATGACTTATGGCCATTTTTCACTTTGTTCATGGTCATGTGAACAAAATTCAGGTGTTGGCAACTGAGTTGTATTTATGACGGTTGCAGTGTCCTGGGGTCACATGACCCCCTTCTGTGATCTTCTGACAAGCAAAATCAATAGGGAAGTGAGATTCATTAACAAGCATATTATTAACTTAAAAACTGCAGTGATTCACTTAACAACTATGGCAAGAAAGGTCGTAGAATGGGGCAAAACTCAGTTTGCAAATGTCTTACTTAGCAACAGAAATTTTGGGCTTAATTGTGGTCGTAAGTCGAGGATTACCTTTATTTCCAATTTCATTACTTCTGCATCAAACAAGATTTATTTCACAAATAGGCTGTGATTCCTTAACTTCATTTAAATACAACCTACCTATCCACAGAAGCAGATTTTGTAGCTCCTAATTTCTAACCCCATTTCTAAAGATCTACTTTGATATTTCAAATGTGTTCTGATAAGACATTCCAAAACACACATAAGCGTGTTGCAGTCAAAATGTTTCATCCGCATTTAATGATACGAGACACTTCATTTGTAAACTTTTATAAAAGCCTCACAGACGGGTAAGGGAAGAACTCAAAAAATCATTATCTTTCTAATAGCGTATGGAGAAACATTATTATATTGCTATAATATAATTCGTGTTGATGCCTGGAAAGGTCACTGTAGTTTTCTTGGCAAGATTTTGAAAGTGGTTTGCCTTTGCCTTGGGTTGAGAAAGAATGATTGGCTCAAGGTCACTTACCTGGCTTTGTGCCTAAGGTACAACTTGAACTCACACTGTCTAGGTTTCTAGTCTGGTGATTTCACCACTACACCAAACCCGCTCTCAACTTTGTATTGTATTAATTAATAGCTGTTAATTAAAATATCATTAAACTACAACTTGGTGCTTCTTCCTAGTAACATTAATATTACAGATACTATACTACATCCCATAAAGCAATTCTTTACCCAATCAAGTATGGAGATATTTAGAAAATAATCCAAGTGGGAATACTGTACATAACACGAGGAGCTAAAAAATAAGTATGTTCTTGAAACTTAAAAATGTTATTACAATTAATTGAAGGCTCGAATAATAAATTAAAAACCCTGGT
>NW_015388054.1:110888-116774 GCF_001527695.2 Protobothrops mucrosquamatus | reverse complement strand
TCTCTTGTAGTGGTTAAGATCCATATTGTTAATTGTGTTCGTGTATTTCTTTTGTGCTGGTGTAAAGAAAATACAGTATCGTTTTGTCATTATATATAATAAAACCATGTTTGGGAATCACTGGGTGCCTGGCTATCTGGCAAGATCTAAAGTAATTGTCTACACACACACACACACACACACACACACACACACACACACACACACTACTTTAAAAGGTTGTTCCTAGACTTATTGATCCCGTGCCACCTTTAAAAGGTACATGCTGTAGCAGCCAAAAATCAGTGCAGCATCTTTTCTTTGCAGGCATTGCTAAGTGATCGTTCTTTTCCTACATAAATGCTTCTAAATTTGAAAGCCAAAAATATGCACCACCAGGAGGAGGCTTAGATAGTAATTGCCGGGAGTCTGTATAGAAAGCGTTCAATAGTGGGCATGGGAAGGGACTCGGCCTTCGTCCCTTGCCTCATTCACATCCAGACTCCTTGTACAGGTTATCCTTACACCAGTTCATTTAGTGATTGTTCAAAGTTACAACGGCACTGGAAAAGGGGACGTATGATCGTTTTTCACCCTTACGACCATTGCAACATCCCCATGGTCATGTGATCAAAATTTGGACGCTTGGCAACTGGGATGTATTTACGATGGTTGCAGTGTCCCAAGGTCATGTGATCACCCCTTACAACCTTTTGTCCAACAAAGTCAACAGGGGATCCATATTCACTTCACAATTGTGTTAATAACTTAAGAACTGCAGTGATTCACTTAACTGTGGCAAGTCATAAAATGGGGCAAAACTCACTTAACAACTGTCTTGCTTAGCAACAGAAATTCTGGGCTTAATTGCAGTCGTAAGTCGAGGAATATTGCTGGCTTTTTCATACCTTTCACTAAGTCATACTTATTCGAGCCTTTGACTACTCAGTTAAGAGTAATCAGGATGAATTTAAGAGGATGAACTTGTGCATTGCCTTTAGAAATGAAACATGGTTTGCAACTCTAATGGCTGGATTCCCACAATGCGGTAAATCACAATCAGACAAACCCCAAGGGGGCTTAGTGCAGTTTGTGAATGTTGTTCTTGATTGTAAAACAAGGGGAGGAAATAGCAAGAGCAGCCTAAGATAGCATGATGTCAAGCAGCTGTTGTAAATAATAATACATAGATCAGTTTAGTACTACATAACAAGCAACACATCTTTTGATTGACAGATAAAAAAAACAAAGGGAATGACTGACTTGTGTCTCAGCGTATTTGACATATTTTAAGGTACCACTGCTTTTTTAGTTATTATTTATGTAGACTGTTTGGTTTTACTTTATTGTCCCATAGTCAAGACTAAATTGCAAAAAAGGGAGGAAGATTCCTTGTTGCACTTTTCGATTATTTCAGTAACTGCACTTCTTAATTAATCAGACAAGACTGCATATATACCTGAAAGCCATACCCCTCCTCTTTTCCTTTCGATTTAATCTTGTATAATTTAACTTCAATTAGAATTTATTTCTTTTTTTGAGATACTGCCGTTGGCTCTGATTGCACTAAACAGCTATCAGGCCCTGTACAACTTAGGGTGAAAGAGAGTGAGAAGAGGATGGGAGTTCCATGGCCTCCAGTTGGACCAAGAAGGCAGATGCTTGGCAGGGAACGTAATCTGCAGTCCATCTGCCTTTCTAAAGGCAACCATCTATTTCGGAGACCTTCTGCAGACCTCTGGCTTTTCCTCCTGTAGCAGAGGAATGCTGTGGATATAATTTACTTGGACTTCAGTAAGGCATTTGACAAAGTAGATCACAACCTACTACTTGATAAGATAGAAAAATGCGGGTTAGACAGCATCACCACCAGATTTATTTATTTATTTATTTTATTTATTATTTAGATTTATATCCCGCCCTTCTCCTCGTAGGACTCAGGGCGGCTGACAATCAATTAAAATACATAAATAACAATACAGGTTTAAAATTAATTTAAAAGAAATATTAGAGATTGTCCAATTTAAAATATTGATTAAAACCCCTCTAAAAATTACCCTAGGCCAGTCCTGGGAGCTGGAATAACCAAGTCTTGAGGGCGCGGCGAAAGGAAGGGAGATCAGGGATAACCCTGATCTCTGGGGGCAGTTCATTCCAGAGGGTGGGAGCTCCCACAGAGAAGGTCCTCCCCCTTGGGGTCGCCAGCCGGCACTGTCTGGCCGACGGCACCCTGAGGAGACCCACTCTATGGGAGATGGATCCGTAGCTGGCTGACCGGCCGTACTCAGCGTGTGGTCCTCAATGGAACCGCATCTATATGGAGGGAAGTGTGTAGTGGGGTGCCCCAGGGCTCTGTTCTGGGCCCAGTGCTCTTCAACATCTTCATCAACGATTTGGACGAGAGGATAGATGGGAACTCATCAAATTTGCAGACGACACCAAGATGGCAGGAATAGCCAACACTCCAGAAGACAGGCTTAGAATACAGGAGGATCTGGACAGACTTGAACACTGGGCGCTATCTAACAAAATGAAATTCAATGGTGAAAAAAGTAAGGTTCTACATTTAGGCAAGAAAAACCAAATGTACAGGTATAGTATAGGGGGTACCTTGCTCAATAGTAGTAACTGTGAGAGGGATCTTGGAGTCCTAGTGGACAATCACTTAAATATAAGCCAGCAGTGTGCTGCAGCTGCCAAAAAAGCCAACACATTGCTAGGCTGCATTAACAGAGGGATAGAATCAAGATCATGTGAAGTATTAATACCACTTTACAATGCCTTGGTAAGGCCACACTTGGAATACTGCATCCAGTTTTGGTCACCACGATGTAAAAAAGATGTTGAGACTCTAGAAAGAGTACAGAGAAGAGCAACAAAGATGATTAGGGGACTGGAGGCTAAAACATATGANTTTAGGAATGGCGACAACTCGAAAGCTTTCTCACAAACTGTGTTGCTGAAAAAAAGAAAGCTGGGAGAAATCAGGGGCCCATTTTTGTTTGAAAGGATTTTTTGAACTTGGCTTGTGGAGTGATCAGTTTCCTGTGCTAAACACGTGCTTAGAAATAGCCTACATACCAACATCCTACAGATACCGTGAGACTTCAGCACACACACAATTATCTTTTATTGAATGCAGAGTAACAGAGGGTATGGAAGCATTCATTTGTGGGAAAATCTAACAAGCCGAAGTCTGAGCCGTTTTCATTTTAAAGTCAGCAAAACAGAAAATCAAAATATAGTACTGCAGAGAAGTTCAGTCTGCTGGCACTTTGATTTTTTTTTTAATGTGAGGTGTCCCTGGAAATGTTTCAGCCGTTGTGTCAGGCAGTAATTTGCAACTTCCTAGCACTTAGCTTCATGTATATTTAATGATGCTGAATAATCTCAAATCATCACAGATGAACAACTCTAGACTCCACTTTGAAAAGTGCAGTTAAGCCGTACCTCCACCAGAATCATTGGCCCAAGTTGGTAAGGGGACAACTCCTTCGTTCAAAATATCCTATCCGTGTCAATCTTCTGCATGAGTGGTTTTGCATAGAGGGGAAAAGTTGCCAGAAGTGGTTAAAGTCCTGGCCTGGTTCAGGAGGGCAGGTGTCCCAGGCTGTACATGGAAACAGGAGACATGGAGGTTAGGTATTGGATAAAATAACCCCTCCAGATCTCACCCAAATTAACTCTTAAACTGAGTTAAACTTAAACTTCAAGAGATGGCAACCTTTCTGTTGTTGAGGTTGCATTTTTCTCTTTTTTTTCAGCCTCCAAGGACCATACGGAGAGAGGAATGGCAATGATGCAGTGGTATAAACGGTCAGGAGAGTTGCAGTACTTTTTGTTGTTTGGGAATTTTGATCAAAGAGATGCATTGTACCTGGAGATGTAATGGTATGTGGTAATGATTCTGGGAGATAGGGGGAAGAGCCAGAGACTATAGACAAAGCAGTAGTGAGATGTACTTTCAGGCTTGCAAAATTGATATCAGGCTTGTGAAGTAATCCAGACAAAAAGCACACCCAGAAGAACTAGCCCTAACTTTATTGTAAGGTTACATTAACAGAAATTTGCAAATTTGAAGCTCCTTTGTCAAAATTTGTTTATTTAATTTCAGCTCAGCACATTGTATAGACCAGGGGTAGGCAATCTTGGCTCTTTTATGACTCGTGGACTTCAACTCCCAGAATTCCTGAGCCAGCATAGTCCACTAATAGTCCACTAATCATAAAAGAGCCAAGGTTGCCTACCCCAGGTATAGACCAATAAACCAAAGTTTATGGCTTCATATTATGTAAGATCTCAACCACCTGCCAACAGCCCTATTTGGTTTAAACTTGGTTCACTGAATAAATTGCACTAAATTGTTTATTACGCCAACCACATATGATGATGGTTTGGCATAAATTTATGGTTTAGTATAAATAGAAACCATTTTCTATTTATTACTGATTTATTGTCATATGAGTTGAACCAATTGTGGCTACTCAGTAGACCATGATTAAAAATTACAGCTTTGCATTAATAACTCAGTTTAAGAGTTAATTTGGGCCAGATCTGGAGGGATTATATTTATCCAATACCTAACCTCTAATATGTAATAATATGTTGCATCTGAAATTTACAGAACCTGATCAGATCTGTATTAGCAAATGCAAGATAGCGAGTTTCATGACTTTGAAAAGAGAAAGTTCCAAAAAAGAGCTTAAAGGAGAAAAACACAGGCTCTCTCAAGTTGATTTTGATTTGATTGAGCCCAGGATTACAGATATTGATATGAATATCATTATGTACTCCTTTGAGCTTGTTCTACTAAGTTGGACAGTCTCTCTTTTGCTTTATCTGAAAAGCAAGTGGACCCACAGGAATTTCTGTACTGCATCAGCTTCCTTTTTTTTTTTTTTTGGTATCTCCCCAAATTGTTGTTTTAATTTTGCCATCATTTATTGGAAAGGGAGGTGACAATAAGCATTCCAATTTATTTGGCATTTATGGGAAACAGGGCAAAGATCCAATTGATAATGGAGATTCTCTTTGCCTACTTTAGCAAGTAGCCAGTGATTGTTTTAATTCTCAAACTGGAAGTAAACACTTAATGGATTAATAAGGTAACATCAGGACCATTGATTTCACCCATTCCTGGTGAAAGCTCCTGTATTATGTCATTGGTATGCAAGCTCTTTTTGGGCCAAACAACCCATGATGTATTTTATATATTAAATCATAGGCAGGTGGTTTTTCCAGGCACAATCTTATTGTAAAGTCTCTTTATTATATTTCTGACAGAAGAAACAGTCTTGGATGGTAAAGGGAACTTTTTACTAAGCAAAAGGCTGTATGGGAGGACTGATTTTCATAGGGCAGGGCAGGGTACAGCACAGAAGAGTCAGCCTCCTTTTTCCATGCCCAAATGATGGCTCCTTTATTTTTCATTACGTAAAGACAATACCCAGTTTTCTAACGTTTATTACAACATTGCACAAAATTGGGGCCTTAAACTGGAGGTATCAATATGAATTTTAACATGAGGCCCTTTGGACCTTTGGTTAGCTTGGTTAGGGTGGTGTGATCAGTACAGTCAGTGGGAGGGGCAGATACGGCGGGAGCAGAGGACCATATCGGGTTTCGGGAGCACGCACACGCTGCTTACAAGCTTGTGGGTGCTCCGGTCCTCAGGACTCTACTCGGTCCCCAGGGATCTTAGACCCTCTGGCCTGGGATCACCGGCTGATGTTATGCAATGCCAGGTCCGTGGTAAATAAGGCCCCCCTCATTCAAGAACTTATTCAAGAGGGGGGTGCGGACCTGGCAGGGATCACCGAGACCTGGCTGGGCATGGAAGGGGGTGTACCCCTCGTGGACATCTGCCCGCCGGGTTTCCAGGTATTTCATCAGCCAAGGACCCGGGGT